>NW_006239010.1:553320-562990 GCF_000226075.1 Solanum tuberosum | reverse complement strand
AAGGGGGTGGGGTGGGGAGGAGTCGGGGTACTCGATGGTGTTGGATAAAAAGTTTTTTTTGGGGTGGGGTCGGGGTAAGTTAAGAAAAGAAAATCTTCTTTACTAGTATTTTTTAGCATTTAATTATTTGAATGTTTTTTTCTTTTTTTTTTTACTACATATATTTAACATAAAATTTCACATATGTGCATAGGTGGACGACATGTGACATAAGAGGGGTGTTTTTAAATTACTTAATCAAGTAGAAATGTGTTTTTAAGACTGTCAATAGTTGGAGGACTAAGGTAATAGTTTACGTCAAGTTTAGAGCTGTTTTTAATACTTATTGGTTGATAAGTGAGCTAATTATTTATCAAGTGCATATTGTTTGACAACTCAAAAATTTGAATATAACAAGGAATGACATAGTTATGTACCAAAATATTTCAAAATTAGGACCACCAAGATCACTATTGATATACATTATGGTCTTTTTGTTATCATTACATAATTTAGTTAATATGTGTAGTGCATACTTATGATAATATATAATATTTATTAGTTTGACGATTTTTTAAAATTCAATCAGTTAACAAAAAAGATATATAATATTTATAAGATGACGAGGATATATATACACTGTTTGATAACAATTAAAGATATATATGCATATCAGTCTTTGAATGACCCTAAAGAATATATATTGTAAAGTTGAGGAGTATAGTTGTCCTTCTCCCCTTTTAATAACTAACCAAAAAATCATTATGATATATAATCAAATATTTTAAAAATAATTATATCCAAACGGCTCTTACTAAAAAATTATTAATCTAAAAAACCTATATATGTAGATAGTGCGTGCAAGTAATAATTTTTTTTAAAAATCACAGCTAGCATTGAGCCTTGTAAATGTCATCATAGCCAGTGCAGCAAGAAAAGGAAACCAATTAAAAGGGCAAAAAGACATAGTAGATGGTGTGCACTCATCTTTTTATATTCAAATCTTTCTTGGTGGCAACAACACATCCAATTTGTCTCAACATTCCATACTAACTTATTTTTTTTTAGTGTTTGATATTTATATTAAAGCTCGATAAATTAAAATTTGCATATTATACGACCCATTTTTGAGTGCTTTAAATAAAAAAAAATTCATTGTTAAAGATTTGAATTCAATTTTTTTAATTAAGAGTCGAGGCTAGGAATTCCAAAAAGGGTGAATTTACATGTTAAAAATGAGATATATGAACTTATGATTTCTCTATAAGTAATATTACCATATATATATATATTAATATTATTTGTTAACACGTATGCTACGATAAGGCCAAATTGCCCATTAGTTTAATGTTGATGGTGCCCACTCTATCTTTTCCTATACCAATCTTTCTTGGTGGCAACAAACATCCAATTTGTCTACATTCAATACTTCCTTCTTTTTATGTTTGATATTTATATTAGGGTCCAATTAAATTTAAATTCATCTGTTATAAGGTCCATTTTAATTATGCACTTCCAATAAGATACTCTAATTTATTAAGGGAGATCTCAATCTTCCCATTCAATACAAAATACAGCAAGCAAAGCACTTCTCTCATTCTATAAAAACATAATCCCAAACAACACAACTTCTCTCTAACGAAAAAAAATTCTCCTCTTTCCCCTTATAAAATAGTTTCTTTATATTTATTTTCCTTGTTCATACTCTTACAATGGAATATCACAAAGAGGTAATTAAGAGGCTATCTTTGTTAATTAATCCACATATTGTTGGCTGTCTTCTTTTGCATTTTGTTGCTAATTTTTTTGATAATCACAAGATTTCTTTCTTTTATTCTTTCTTCAAAAATTAAGATAAACATTAGGTTTCCTTCTTTATTTTCTTGTTCTTAAATCTTTCTTGTTATCATAGTATATATGTCTTTATTTGTGGCTTATAACTTATCAGTTTCGTCAAACTTCTAAAATTTATTTATTTTAATTGGTCAGGTCTGTGTTTTTAAAGTTACTTTTAATAAGTAGCATTTTATGTTATGATTTGACTAATATTAGAATAACAAATTGTGTTTGATAGCTTTTGCTACTATTTAAAAGTATTTTTTTTCTTCTAAAAACTTGGACAAACACATCAATTCTTTAAAATATACTGTATATCTCTTCTTCTTCTTTTAAAATATTTTTTAACTTCTCATAAATTTGGCCAAATAAACTATTAGTCTAGCTAGTAGCACTATTAAAAAACATTGAAATTAATCGTTATTTTACTGGTAGATAAAGAATTTTTTTTAATTCATTGCTAAATAGGATTAGTGACGAATTGTGCAGTTTATTGCTACAAAATTTGTCCGTCGCTAAATCCTGTTTTTTCAGTAGTGTTGGAAATTTATTGGTGGTTCAAATTTTTGAAGAAGTTATTCATCTTTTTAATTAATATTGGTTGTAGATCAATCAATTTATGACATATTTGATATTTCTAAAAATAAAAGATGTACATATTAATTTATTGATTGTAAGTTTCTCTTATTGTGCAGAAGAAGACTGGACCATGGCTATCTGTGCCACAATTTGGACATTGGGATCAAAAGGGTGTCTACCCTGACTACTCAATGGATTTTTCTAAAATAAGAGAAAATAGGAAACAAAACAAAAAGGACTTATCAAGAGCAAGTTTTGGAAATGAGAATGACCTCATTTTCTCTACCAAAAGTGATGCAAATTCAGTTTACTTTCCCAACAGTAATGATCATCATTACCATCAGAACCAATCTTCAACTGTAAGATTTTCAATTTTTTTTAATGCTAGTGCGATCTATAGGTCATGCATTCGAGTTGTGGTATCAACAACTGATATTGTGTTAGGATAAGTTGTCTACAACTCACCCCTTGGATTATGGCCGTTTCATGTACCTTGTGTGAATGCAGGATGCGTTGTGCACTAGGTTGTCATCGTTTAGTTTGTTGTAATTTTGAAGAGGAGAACCTCAGAGCAATAGTAGAATTGTCTCTATGTGACTTATAAGTCATGGATTCGAATCGTAGAATTAACCATTGATATTATTGTGCACTAAACGTGGAATGTGTTGTGCACTAGTCTACCTTTTAGTTTGTTGTGTTTTTACCATCTTTAAATAATGTCATTACTTATAGGGTTTTTAATTAATATTCCAAGATGTAAATGGTAAACAATACATGAATAAGATAAATAGTTGACATAATTTTGGGAAAAGATATATAGTGGGGTACATGTTGTAGGACCATTGTTGAGGACAATGCTTAGTTGTCCATATAGAAATGTTGACCTTGTTGATCATTAGATGGAAATAAACCAAATATTCTTCTATAATTTGTTTGACTTAGTACTAATTATTATAACAATTGGTTTACTAATTAAAAAGAATGTATAATTGTTCTCTTAGCATCTAAGAGTGTGGCCTAACGATCAATTACATGGGTGAAAATTAAAAAAGTTGTGCATTTTTGAATGATTCAACAATATCTTTTAGGAAGTCTGAACAATACTAAATAGGAGGGTTACTATACTCTTCTTTGCATTTTTTAGCATAGTGAACTATAAAAGTAATTGTTAATTTAATTTTTTTTTCTCTTTTGACAGAGGATGAGAAGGATCTTTAGATATTTCAGTTGCTGTGGAAAAGCTTGAAGTTCATGGAATTGATTTCTTCCAATTTCCTTGTAAAGAAAATCTAGCAAATTTGTGATTTCTACCCAAGTTTTGAGTGACTTTTATAAAAAATAGGAAAATGTAATGAATTTTGGAAATTGTGGTGATTGCTTCTTACCATCCTTTGCTTCTCTTGGGTACATTTGAGATTGATCTATATGTAATTTGATCGAGTATATTTAATTTTCAAATTAATATAAACGTACAATTTTAGTTTCTTCAGCTGACGGAAGTTAAGAAATTAACGAAATCAATAAAATCTATATATATAAAAAACAACTTGCCTATACTCTATTATTTTTAGCCAAAACAATGAAAATTCACATTGTGTATCTCTTATATATGCAAATTTTGTTCTATATGTATTTGTGTTAGTTGTGCACTTTTTTTTTGGCCAAATTTGTAACAGATATAACTAAAATTTGATCATTTTTACCAAATAAGAAAGAAAAAAAAGATAACTAAATAGTGGAGTTCTAAAAGTTATTCTTTAATTAAAATTTTGACTTGTAAAAGATGATTTAAATGAATTTAAAAATAGGGAAAAGTGGCAAAATATTCCTTAAAGTAAATATATCCTCGTTAAAAAAGTGACACATTTAAAAAAAAAACTGGGGTGGTAAAGGAGAAATGGAGGAGGGAATTACAATGTGGGGAATTGACCCTCGTCACAAAGTGAGAGTTCAGGTAACCAACTAAACTACATATATATCTTCATCGTCTAACAAATAGAGCAAATGTATCATTTTTGTTAACAGACTTATACTCCCTAAGTTTTAATTTGTTTGCCCTACTTTCCTTTTTAGTTTATTTCAAAAAGATGTCTTTTTTTCTTTTTAACAATTCATTAGTTCCAATTTTACACGTGACATGTTTAATATCATAATATTAAAGAGCATTTTAATACATTCCACATATCTTTAATTTAAAATAAAAGATCCAAAACAAATTCTTTATTTTTATAAATTTTGTGTTATCAAAATGAAACAAATAAATTAAAACGAAAGTTAGCTAGCTTAAAAAAAAAGAAGCAAATATTACTTCTGAATTTCTGTGTGGTGGTTTAAACAACACGCCAAACCTTATCAACGGAGCTTCTAGTTTATCCCAAAAAATTCCCCCAATTATTTTTCGAGAAAAAAAAAATGTCAAATTCTACATCATCTCTCTTCACTACGCCTTCTCAATTTTTAGTACAATGTAATAACCCATTAATTATTTCTGGAAAATTGAGCTTCAAAATTCGAGCTTCAGCAGCTTCTTCTTCTCCTTCATCAACTGGTGTTGATTTGTCCAACCTCCAAACCGCCATTTCTAAGGTGCATTCCCTGTTTTTCAATTGAAAATTTTAATTCTGTCTCCATTTTGTGCGTATTAGAATTGTCTTGTCATTTTTGAGGTGTGTGTCGATAAATAATTAAGACATAATACATGAACATTACCTTTAACTTGACACAAGTAGGGTGTGCATAAGTAGACACTCAAACTGGTATAAAATTGATTAAATAGATACATTCGTCCTACATGACGACAATTTTGTGTCCTGCGTGTATAATGTCACATAGGATAAGTGTATCTACTTATTCAATTTTATACAAGTTTAAGTGTCTACTTATGCACTCTCAAATTTGGAGGGCATAGTTGTCAATTGAAGCCAAGTTAAGGGTATGTTTATGTATTATGTCAATAATTAATGATGCTCTATTTTAGATATGAAACTCGCAAAAAAGTGATGCTTAAAGTGTTTTTTTTTTTGGCAATTACTCTTTAACTGTTGTATGTGCATATTTTCTTGATTGTAGAAAGATAGTAATGCCGTAAAAGAGGCGCTTGATCAGCTAGTTGAAATCGGTTGGTCCAAAAAGTGGGGTTCTCAACCATATGTGTCACGTCGAACGGTCAGTTTTCATTTAAGATGTGAAGGTTTTAGAAAGACCAATATGTATCTATCTGTTATCTAATTTATTTGATTAGCACACATTGTGGCAATAATTCTCTGTAATGGTCTGAAAATTTTCACTTCCAGACATCTCTTAGAGAGCTGACAACTCTCGGAATAAAGAACGCAGAGAACCTTGCAATCCCAAGTGTCAGAAATGATGTAAGTTTCTTGATGAAATTTGTGTTGTTATTACACTGATGACAGTAGCTCTCAATTTGGATATTGTTCTGTATTATGGTTGAAGCAAACAATATGTTCACAAGGGTGAGATAATTAAGGGGAACATTTGAGCCAATGTCTTGTTTTTGACACATATATTGTTCGATCTATTTCGTATAGTGGAAATGAATTTAGGACTACACATTTATTACGTTTCATTCGTAGTCCCTACAAACACATTTCATGGCTCCAATTGTTGTTACTTGAAACATCAAAAGTTGTTTAACAAACAGATGATTAATGTGGTTATGTCTTTTTAATTTGACTGTTTTGTACTCCGTTATTAAATCTGTTTGATACTGATTTCCTTCAGTGATGCAGGCAGCTTTTCTGTTTACGGTGGTAGGCACGACAGGATTTTTGGGAGTTCTTGCTGGCCAACTTCCTGGTGTAAGTTCTCTTACTACCCTACTTTTGTGCTGTTCATTGTGCTTTATTTCCCCCCGAAGTTTCGTATAACATCTAAATAATTAGTTCCTCTTAAGGAGCAGAGTACTTTTGTTTATAAGCCTCATTCTCACTGTCAAGTATGTGGATAACGCACTGGATATGGGGTCTGAGTCTTTCATTTGGTTCTATTGTTATAGTCAATCTAGATAACTATATCTAGTTTGGTTTCGTGGGATTACAATCTCTCGATTTATTATCTGGACGAAAACCAAGTTGACAATCCTAAGAGGTGTTGGGGTGGGATTGTAGTTCAACACCCCACGTCTTTCTAACTATTGACCACTTGTTTAATAGTGTGAATCACCTCATCGAAAAGGTTAATTTGTTAAATAGACGAAACTTTTGTTTGTTCATTACAAATTAACATGTCTCGTACCCAAGGGTGTGGCTTAGTGGTCAATGAAGTGAGTTGAGAATCTTGAAGTCTCAGGTTCAATTCCCAAACGAAGGCAAAAAACACTAGGTGGTTTCTTTCCATTTTTCACCAAGCTTTGGTGGATAGAATATCCAGCACCTGTGCTTGTAGCAACTAGTAGGTACCCCGTGAAATTAGTCGAGAAGATTAACAGCATGTTAATTCCCATATTTCTGCACCAGAACATTTATTCGGAACCTATATAAAAATATTACGGATGTATGTTGCGTCAGCAAAGAAGTACTTTTGTAGGTTATTTGCAAAAATGTAATAATGCACGCAATTGTCAGATTATTCTGTTCGCCTTGGTGTTACTCCCGAACCAAAATGGGCTGTGAAGTACATTGATGATATTACTGTGTATCTGTATAGAACATATACATGCAGGTCACATTGTTGATTCCTTCTTTATGTTTTCAGGATTGGGGTTTCTTCGTTCCATACTTGATTGGAAGCATATCTTTAGTAGTTTTGGGAATCGGAAGTACTTCCCCAGCGTAAGTCAAGATTTTAGGCGTTCTTTTGATTCTAATAATGCATTATACTATATATTCAGTTGAGCTTTTTCTACTGCATGCAGGTCGTTATGGCTCATTCTTTTATTCATTATGTAGGCTCCTTCAGGCCGCCATTGATGGATTTTCATCCTTTTTTCCTGATTACCAGGAGAGAATCGCCAGACATGAAGCAGCTCATTTCTTAGGTGACATCCTGTTTTAGTTTTCAATATTTTATACTTTTATTTTTATTTGGCTATGATAATGACATGAGTTGAGCTTAAATGAAACATTGAAGATTCATATAACATGAACTTCGACTAGGATTTGTTATTGTTATTTGGTTATGATAATGACATCGAGGCATAGTTGTTATTGTTGTTGTGCTTCTGCGGTTCCATTAACTTTCCTCTATTAAGCTGTACAATGTCAATTTCAGTTTCCTACCTAATTGGTGTTCCGATCCTTGGATATTCACTGGATATTGGGAAAGAGCATGTCAATTTAATTGATGAAAGGTTGGAAAAGCTTATATACAGTGGCCAGCTTGACTCAAAAGAACTCGACAGGTATCGACTTCGAAAGAATCTCATCTACAATCAATTAATTACTCCTTTCGTCTTTGTTTATGTGGCACCGTTTGACTTTGCACAAAGTTTAAGAAAAAAGAGAAGACTTTTGAATCTTGTCGTCTAAACCAAACCTTAGACATTTGTATGGTTGTAAATCTATATAAAAGACATTCTTATGTGTCACGTAAATTGGAACACATGGAGTACTTGCTATCAAAGGCGAGAATGGAATGCTTTAGCTACGGGTCCGGTCCATCGGAACCTTATAAAACGTCACTAATAAGTACAAATAATTGATTTCAAACCCAGTAAACCAAATAATTTGTGGTAGAATTTCTACCTCGAACCATAATGTTCAAATCCTGCATCTGCCTCTGCTTGCTATATGTAGGTATTTTGTCAGATATCTGCAGCAAGTTATATTTTCACATGAAGTATCATTGCTTCTAAAATTTTCACCGGAAACAAAAATTATTTACGAGTAGTTGCATTTCTCAGGTTGGCAGTGGTAGCGATGGCCGGGCTAGCAGCAGAAGGGCTAAAGTATGATAAAGTTGTTGGTCAATCAGCTGACCTTTTCACTCTTCAGGTTTAGTAAACACTATCTTGGAGTTAAATTGCCCTTTTTCTGGAACCATTAATCCAAAAGCTGTTGCTCTTTGTCTTCACAGAGATTTCTAAACAGGAGCAAGCCGTCGCTTAGCAAAGATCAGCAACAGAACCTTACAAGATGGGCGGTGAGTCTAAAACCGAACACATACTGTGATAAATATACACAAACTGTTGAAATATATAACATAATTAAGTAATTGAAAGTGTGTTCGTCTCTAGTAGTTTAAACTTTCATATGAAATCATCACACACTTCAACATGGTATCAGAGCACATCACAGGGCATGGTGAGACATAATATAACTACGTAATTAAAAGTATGTGATGAGATGGTCACATACTTCATCATACAAACATATATATACAAAATTCAAGATGCATACACACACAGATTGTTGGCTTTGCTACTTTTAAGCTACCCGAAGACATCGATTATAATGTTGCAAGCAAATCCAAGCATGACCATTATATATTCTGATTAAATTTTTGCAGGTTCTATTTGCTGCTTCACTACTGAAAAATAATAGCAAGCTTCATGAAGCCCTAATAACGGCAATGACAAACAAGGCATCGGTCGTAGAATGCATAGAAGCAATTGAGAAGGCAGCTTGATCTTACCCCACAAATGTGACAATACACTTGTACATGAAAAACATGTGATTTTTTCTCATAAATTTGAAAATACATCGAAGAACAGAAAGAAGTATATATATAAACATGCTGAAAAGAGAATGTATTCTATTTTTTTGACATTGATGTTGAACATATGAAATGTCACCAGAAATGTGAAATATTACATGTACGAGTTGTAGAGTTTTCGAGTTTCCTACTTGAACTATCACCAACTATTTAGGTGAAGATAGAATAATTAAGTGATTTTAAAATATGATATGAAGCAAGCATATTCAAGTGTACATACCCCATAGACACTGTATAATAGAAACCTTATTCATTTCGAATTATCACATAACACAAAATAAACACTCCTATTACAGCGCATCAATATAGTTGTTGTTTACACAATACTAAATCACCAATAGGCAAAATATGCATTAAACATGCTTATTCCTAAAATCATATTATTTAACAACTGATGTGTCACGCCCTGAGCCTACACCCTGGGCGGGATCGGCACTCGGAGACCATTGCTGGCCCCAAGAGAACCCTTGGCCTGGCTTTCTTAACTCAGCGGAAACCTGACTCAACAGAATAACTCAATGCCATGCAAAGACATAAACAACTTAACTAATAAAAATATGGCCCAAAGGGCAACTCGAGTCTCAAAATAGAATATTTACATATA
>NW_006239010.1:551476-552861 GCF_000226075.1 Solanum tuberosum | reverse complement strand
CTTGAGGAACCATGCAATTACTGCTGTGGGAGTTTCTCTAACCGACAACCATCACATAAGAGCTATAGTGATGATACAACGATCAATCTCACGCTGCCAGAGCATCCTATTCCCTGCCAAAGGTATAGGACCTGAACTGCCTAATGGATCCACTAGTCTAATCTGAAAAGGATTCATCTAAAAAGTATGATCCTTTTCTACCCATGATGGCTAACATGGTTCTATGGGGCTGTGGGTTCTTTGAACGCTCCCCCAATTCGGTGCTCGATACTACTCCCAAAAATGTACTGGCTCTTATGTTTTTAAAACATATTTCTTCCTGCTGATATGAGATAATTACTCAAAAACTTGCCCGAAGGCTCTTTTGGAAATCTCAGTTTCCAACCTTGTTTAAATGTAAAAACATTTCTTTAAAAACTTCTTTGGGAATACATAGTTCCCTAATAACTTTGAGAAATGAACTCAACTTTAAACTCTTTACTTGACTTGCAACTTGAGCCTTAGAATGAAGTAAAAACGTTCAATAAAGACTCTCGAACAACTTTGAAAACTTGCTTGAACTACCTTCTTAACCTTGCTTGACTTGACTCTAACTTCTCTTTAACTTGATTCTAACTCGCCTTGAATTGAATTATGGATTCAAGGGATATAATCACTTGTTATGAATGAGTGCTAGACATTTAAACGCAACTTGAAGTGTTGGAACCAACTTGAAAACATAGGTACAATAAGAAATGCAGAAACATGGCATTGACGGAGGTGATCTACGGACCGTAGGTCCATTCACGGTCCGTAGGTGATGACTGTAGATCAGCAGGCAAGGTATTGAGGACAATTCAAGGAAATCTGACCAAGTGTGGAACCACGGTGTCCATTGACGGTCCGTACTGTTGGTCCGTAGAGTGATACTGTGAGGGTTCCAGTACCTGAATTTTTGAAAATTCTAAGTGTGGAGCTACGGAGGGAATTGACGGTCCGTACCTCTAGTCCGTCGATTGCTTCTGAGAAACTGACTATTTTTGGGGTCCTCCTTTTCTCCAACTCTAAACCCTCCCAAAACAAGGTTTCAACCCATACACTTGGAAGCACAAAAATCCCTCAACATACCATAGATTACAACTCAAATACCAACCAAACAATACAACTATCAACTTCAACAACTAACAACCTTAACAACAATGCCAACAACTTCAACAACGAATCCAATCCTTTCTCCATAAATAAAAGGGGCTAGGTGTGTGGGGGAAAGGATCACCCAACACTAAAAGAGCACATACCTTGGTAGGGATCACCCCCGACGAAAATCCACGATGACCTTGTCGGAAACTTGTTGATCTCCTCGATTTTTCCTCTTCTTCTTCTCCTCTTCTTCCCTTCTTCACTCT
>NW_006239010.1:547274-551471 GCF_000226075.1 Solanum tuberosum | reverse complement strand
AAGGGCCATAACTCGCTCATACGAACTCGGAATTGAGCAAACTCGGCGGCGTTGGAAAGATCATTCCACAAGATTCACAACCATAACTGGAACTACTTCTAAATCATCCTGAGATGGAAGTTATGACTGCTCAAAGTTGGCCAAAAATCACTGATTTCCATACTTAGCCAAATTTTCCAGATTTTCAAATCCTTTCCAAAAAATGAAAAATTTCAAATTCTAAGCCTCTTCTTAGCTATTTCAAATTGTCGGATGTTACATGATGCATAAAATAAATACTTTACTTTCCAAAGTATAGGTTAAAAAGTTTCTGATTTTAGCACAAAAAAATTAATTTCTTTGACTGGTCAAAGAACATCTTAAAAAGTAGGTGACTGTCAATAATGTATGAAAAGAAAAACTAATAATGACAAAATTCCACATATTGATGGTGACTGTCAATAATGTAGTATCATATTTCTTCTCTTTTGAGTAATATTTAATATCTTCAATTAAATTCTATCCACTCCTTACATATCCATTTCTTAATCTTCCAAACTTTTCTTGTTCATCATTTTTGAGTATTAATTTGATGGCAGCTTATAGTGCTGTAATTTCTCTTCTTCAAACTCTTGTTGATCAATGAAATATTCGAGAACTCTTTCATGATCACACTGCCAAAACGCTCGATTCTCTTCATGCTACTGCTCAATATTTTCAACATGTCCTTGAAAATATTAAGCAAGAATAGAAGATTTGACCATGAAAAGATCAAATCTTTGGAGGAAAAAATAAGAGTTGCTGTTAGTTATGCAGAAGATGTTGTTGAGATGAAAATTTCTCAAATCATCAAAGGCTCAAGCTGGACATTTGGAATTTTACAACACCATGATTTGATACCACTTGTTGAAAAAATGGATACAACAAAGAAACAAGTGATGGACATTCTTTCTCATGATGCTGATCAAGTTCTGGAATTATCCGGCGATTCCTTGATTGCCACTTCTTCTACAAGTTATCCAATGATGAAAGATGATATTGTTTACGGACTTGATGATGACTTGGAGATCATAATTAATAGGTTGAAAGGATGAGTACGGGATCTAGACGTTGTCACAATATCAGGCATGGGTGGCATTGGTAAAACAACACTAGCTAAAACAGCTTATGATCATCTTACAATCAGGTATCATTTTGACATTCTTGCTTGGGTTACAATATCTCAAGAATTTAGCCATAGAAGTGTATTGTTAGAAGCTTTACATTGCATCTCAAAGTCAACAGTTAGTTTTCACACAAAAGATTATGATAAGATGGATGACAATGAGTTAGCTGACCTGGTGCAAAAGAACCTAAAGGGTCGAAGATACCTTATTGTTGTTGACGATATTTGGAGTACAGATGTTTGGGATAGTATAATAGGAATATTTCCTAATTACAACAATGGAAATCGAATCTTATTGACTACTAGGAAAAACGAGGTAGCAATGTATGCAAATACTTGTAGCCCTCATGAGATGAAGCTTTTGAGTTTAGAAAACGGTTGGAGGTTACTTTGTGATAAGGTGTTTGGACCAAACCATGATCATCCTCCTGAGTTAGAAGGAATTGGAAAGGAAATAGTAGAAAAATGCCAAGGACTACCCTTGACAATCTCAGTGATTGCGGGACATCTCTCTAAAGTGGCCAGGACATTAGAAAGTTGGAAGGATGTCGCCCAAACCTTAAGTGAAATAATTGCCAGTCAGTCAGATAAATACTTAGGAGTGCTCGGTTTGAGTTACCACCACTTGCCTAGTCGCCTTAAACCTTGCTTTCTTTCTATGAGTAGTTTCCCAGAGGATTTTCAGGTTGATACTCGGAGACTGATCCAATTATGGATCGCAGAAGGTTTTTGTAAGGATTTCCAAAAAATGGTAAAAGTTTGGAGGAAGTGGCAATTGATTATTTGGAGGACCTTATTAGCAGGAACTTGATACAAGCTAGAAAAAGGGGATTCAATGGTGATATAAAAGCATGTGGAATACATGATATACTGCGTGAGTTCTGTTTGATAGAAGCTGAAATGACAAAGCATATGCATGTTGAGAGAACTTACCCTACTCTTCCAACACAAAAGCATAATGTTCGTCGCTTCAGTTTTCAGACCAAATCTTGTTCAGTTGAGGATTTTTATAAGTTATTGACCCCTGTTGCCAGATCTATCTATTTATATTCTCTATGGAATCTACCTCTTGATCCCCGTATTAAGATTTTCTGGAGAATTCCCAGCTACCGCTGTGATCCTAATATAATACCTGAATTTTTCTCTCGTTTCAACCTTCTCAGGGTATTGGTCATTTTCAATAAAGTTTTAATGCTCTCATCATTTCCAGTTGTGATTACAAAGTTGTTTCATTTGAGATATCTCCAAGTTCCATTTCACCAGAATATTCCTGAATCAATCTCAGAGCTTCAGAATTTGCAAACTCTAATTTGTAGTGGTTATTCTCTCGAGTCTGTAAGTTTACCTGTGGAGATATGGACGATGCAGTACTTGAGGTATATACATCTACGGGCAGCCACTTCTTTACCCAGCCCTAGAAGAGAAAGTATTCTAAATAAGCATCTTGTGACAAGGATGCCAAATCTAGAGGAATTTTCTGGTCTTTCTTGCACCAGTTGTACAAATGAAGTCTTTTCTGGCATTCCCGATCTAAGGAGATTGATCATTCAAGCACCTTTATTCTTTGATGACTCTTTACCCAATGGACTCATGGATATGTCCATCTTGAGAAAACTCGAAACATTCAAGTGTTATTACTGGCAACATAGTTGGATCTCGTGTAACTCCATCAAGAGTTTTGTTTTTCCAACATCACTTAAGAGGTTGACTTTAACTAGGTGTTATCTTTTTCCTTGGGAAGACATATCATCAACTCTCATCATGTTGCCAAATCTTGAAGAGTTCAAACTTAAAGATTCTAAAGCTACAGATGATATATGGAGATTGAGTGATGAAGATAAGTTCAAAAGCTTGAAGTTGTTGTTACTAGATGTCCTAAATCTTAAGCATTGGGAATCTAGTAGTGATAACTTCCCAAATCTAAAACGCCTTGTTCTGAAGAATTGCACCGACCTGCAAGAAATTCCAGGAGATTTCGGGGAAATTGGTACTTTGGAATCAATTGAGTTACATGATTGCAGCACTACCACTGAGGATTCTGCAAGAGAGATTGTACAAGAACAAGAGGACATGGGAAATAATATTCTTAAGGTCTACATCCATAATAATTGCAGTAAGTTTTAAATCTCTCCAAAAAGTTCTTCGATTCTCTAATCTTTGTTAAATATTACTTCCTTGAAATTAAGATGATGACTTGTACTTTTTATCTTGCATATGCAGGGGAATGAAGCTTATTTTAAGGCACCATCTAATGTCATCTTCCAAATACAAAACCTTTTAGTTCATACTTCGAAAAGTAAAATCTTTCGTTGTTTCTATGTTCTGATCATTAATTTGGTTAAATTCATGTTTTAGGAATAAACATGTTTAATTCAATTTCACCTTCAGCCTGAGAGGTATGTTCTGTATCATATGACGGAGTGTTTCAGCAACGGAGAGTTAAGGTCTTGAGCAATCCTTAACTCTTAAACTAGCTCAATGTCCATTTCTTATCATGTATCAGAGCCAAACTCTTCTTAAATCATTGTTTACCTGATGATTTGGGCCCCATCTTATATTATCCACACTCCAGATGTCCAATCCTAGGCATGCCGAGGTGTTGAGTCCACACCATTTGCTTTCCACTCAAACACTCTTAGCACTTTTATGTCCAAGTGCTATCTGAAATTCATTGGCATACTTATGAGAGCAACTCCAAACTCACAATTGAAGAGGCACCACTTGCTATTTTTTCATATAGGTAAAGTTTTCTAGTGTCTTTGTGTCACGCCCCGAGCCTACACCCTGGGCGGGACCGGCACTCGGAGACCATCGCTGGCCCCAAGCGAACCCTTGGCCTGGCTTTCTTAACTCAGCGAAAATAACTTAATGCCATGCAAAGACATAAAACAACTTAACTGATGAAATCTGGCCCAAAAGGGCAACTCGAGTCTCAAATAGAATATTTACATATATACATAGATGAGAGACTCAATACTAACTGACTGACTGTCTATGAAGCCTCTAACATACTGAGATGGATGTTGGGACAGGCCCCGCAACATCCTAATAAC
>NW_006239010.1:545748-546005 GCF_000226075.1 Solanum tuberosum | reverse complement strand
CTAAAAATGAAGTTAAAACGTTCAATGAAGACTCTTGAAAAGCTTGGAAGACTTGCTTCTTAACTCTTGAACTTAACTCTTAACTTCACTTGACTTCTAACTTTACTTGACTTTGATCCTAACTCACCTTGAATTGGATTATGGATTCAAGATTTTTATCATGTTAGGAATGACTTTTAGGTGTTTAGAAATAGCTTGGAGTAGTTAGAATCGAAAGGGAGTGAATGCGCACTTTAAATGAACTCAAATGGGGCAAC
>NW_006239010.1:544009-544875 GCF_000226075.1 Solanum tuberosum | reverse complement strand
AACTTTCAATGGCCATAACTCGCTCATACGAATTCGGAATTGAGCAAATCGGTGGCGTTGGAAAGATCTTTCCACGAACTTTGCAACCATAACTGGAACTCCACCTAAATCATCCTGAGATAGAATTTATGGCTGTTCAAAGTTGGCCAAAAATTCACATTTTTCCATACTTGGCCAAAATTTCCAAAACTTTAAAATTCTTTCCAAAAATGAAAATTTCCAATTCTAAGCCTCTTCAATTATTTCACATTGCCGGATGTTACACTTTGCCACATTCGAGACACTTGTTCATTGATTAATGTTGGTTTTGACCTGGCCTTCGCACAGGCCATGCGCCACTAGTTGGACCTGATCTAGCATTTTTTTTTTTGTACATTCTCCATGAAATAGTTATTTATTATGTTAGTCAATCTTGTTACTCTATCTTCCATGCTCCCGTGTGACCTTCTTCTCAAGTATTTTCCTGAATTTGTTTATATTTGGAGTAATTACGCGTTAAGGTTCATAGAAACTCATAAACTGAGAAGGTTCCATAGTTGTTGATGGAAGCTTATTCAAACTCTTGACCAACGAAATATTCCAGAACTCTTTCATGATCACACTGCCAGAACGCTCGATTCTCTTCATGCTACTGCTCAATATTTTCTACATGTCCTTGAAAATATTAGCAAGAGTAGTAGATTTGATCCTGAAAAGATCAGATCTTTGGAGGCAATGATAAGAGTTGCTGCTAGTTATGCAGAAGATGTTGTTGAGATGAAAATTTCTCAAATTATCACAAGCTTAAGCTGGACATTTGGAATTTTACAACACCAGGATTTGCTACCATTTGTTGAAAAAATGGATACAACAAAGAAACAAGTGAT
>NW_006239010.1:512044-543909 GCF_000226075.1 Solanum tuberosum | reverse complement strand
TCCCGCCCAGGGTGTAGGCTCGGGGCGTGACAATTGTTTCTCATGATGCTGATCAACTTCTTGAATTATCCTGGAATTCCTTGATTGACACTTCTTCTACAAGTTATCCAATGTTGGAAGATGATATTGTGCACGGACTTGATGATGACTTGGAGATCATAATTAATAGGTTGAAAGGACGATCACGGGATCTAGAGATTGTCACAATATCAGGCATGGGTGGCATTGGCAAAACAACACTCGCTAGGAAAACTTATGATCATCTCGCAATCAGGTATCATCACTTTGACATTCTTGCTTGGGTTACAATATCTCAAGAATTTAGAGTTAGAAATGTATTGTTAGAAGCTTTACGTTGCATTTCAAAGCAAGCAGTTCGTGTCAACGCAAAAGATTATGATAAGATGGATGACTCTGAGTTAGCAGACCTAGTGCAGAAGAACCTAAATCGTCGAAGATACCTTGTTGTTGTTGATGATATTTGGAGTACAGATGTTTGGGATAGTATAAGAGGAATATTTCCTGATTGCAACAATAAAAGTTGAATTTTATTGACTACTAGGGAAACTGTGGTAGCGATATATGCAAATACTAGTATCCCTCATAAGATGAACCTCTTGAGTTTAGCTAACGGTTGGAAGTTACTTTGTGATAAGGTTTTTGGACCAAAACATGATTATCCTCCTGAATTGGAAGAAATTGGAAAGGAAATAGTAGAAAAATGCCAAGGACTACCCTTAACAATTTCAGTGATTGCGGGACATCTTTCTAAAATGACTAGGACATTAGAAGGTTGGAAGGATGTTGTCCAAAACTTAAGTGAAATCATTGCTAGTCATCCAAATCAATGCTTAGGAGTGCTTGGTTTGAGTTACCACCACTTGCCTAATCGCCTCAAACCTTGCTTTCTATCTATGATTAGTTTCCCAAAGGATTTTCTGGTTGAATCTTGTATGTTGATCCAATTATGGATTGCAGAAGGTTTCATAAGGATGTCTGCTGGAAATTGTAAAAGTTTGGAGGAAGTGGCGATAGATTATTTGGAGGACCTTATTAGCAGGAACTTGTTACAGATTAGAAAAAGGAGATTCAATGGTGAGATAAAAGCATGTGGAATACATGATCTACTGCGTGTGTTATGTTTGATAGAAGCTGAAATGACAAAGCATATGCATGTTCAGAGAACCCACCCTACTCTACCAACACAAAAGCATAATACTCGTCGTTTCAGTTTTCAAACTGAGTCTAATTCAGATGATGATTGTTGTAAGCTATTACCCCCTTTTGCCAGATCTATATACTTATTTTCTCAATTGAATCTACCTTTTCCAAATCATATTAAGCTTCTCAGAATCTTGCCCATCCCCCGTTTTTCTCTCGTTTCAACACAATATGGTGAATTTCTCTCCCGTTTCAACCTACTCAGGGTATTGGTCATCTTCAATATAGATGTAGATGTAGATGCAGAGTTCCCACCATTTCCACTAGTGATTACAAAATTATTTCATTTGAGATTTCTCCATTTTCCATTTAACAGCAATATTCCTGACTCAATCTCAGAGCTTCAGAACTTGCAAACTCTAATTTGTAATGGTTATACTTTTTTACCTGGGAAGATATGGATGATGAAGAACTTGAGATATATACGTCTGGAGGGACCCTCTTATTTACCTAGCCCTAGAACATAAAGTCTTGTGACAGGGATGCAAAATCTAGAGGAACTTTCTAATGTCTGCTACGACAGTTGTACAAACGAAGTCTTTTCTGGCATTCCCAATATAAAGAGATTGATCATTCCTGTACCTTTTCTCTGTAAAAACTATTCACCCAATCGGCTCATTGATATGTCCATCTTGAGAAAACTCGAAGCACTCAAGTGTTATTACTGGAGACATAGTTGGATCGTGGGTATCACCATCAGGAGTTTTGTTTTTCCAACATCACTTAATAGGTTGAGTTTAAACAATTGTAGTAATTTTATTTGGGAAGACATATCATCAACTGTTATGATATTGCCAAATCTTGAAGAGCTCAAACTTAAATATTGTCGAACCTTGAATGATGAATGGAGATTGAGTGATGAAGACAAGTTCAAAAGCTTGAAGTTGTTGTTACTGAGCAGCCTAAATCTTGAGCGGTTGGAAGCGAGGAGTGATAACTTCCCAAATCTAAAACGCCTTGTTCTGAAGATGTGCTACAGGTTCCAAGAGACTATTTTCAAATCTATGAGATGAAATGCAAATCATTCTTTCTAAAATCATATGCTAAAATCTTGGTCTGTCTAAGACATTTTTCAAATAATGAGAAATTTTCTATAGCATGCATAGCTTATGCAATCTCATAAGAGCTTCCATAATAACATACCGACTCTAAAATCATACTTTGAAATAGAAGGTTCATGAATCATAAGTAACATCATATCAATAACTCATAAGAATGACCATGAAAAATCCTACTAAGTATAAAAAGAAAGTATAATAGTCAAGAATCCATAATCATAAATAAATAATTCAAGAAATCATGCAATTTGGGTCATAAATGTGATGAATTCGAAAGTGGGTTGGGTAAGCCTAACTATGAAACTAATTAAGTTCATGAAAATTGAGAAATCTTGAACATGAGGATGAAGTATTCCTCATTGAAGTCCTACATACCTCAGTAAGGAAGCTTGATGGAGAATCATGGAAGATGAACCCTAGCCTTGATGTTTCTTGAAGTTCTTGAACTAGGATTTTAGGAGTGAATGAGAGGATTAAATTATGAAAAACTGATTTTATACACCTTTAGGGCTATTTAGATGACTCCATAGTGGTTTTTAGGACAAAAATACCCTTAAAAAATTAATAATAAGAGCTGGAAGACGGAATTTTATTCCAGCGGACAGTTAGGTCCATATTCACTCCGAATCGCGGAGCCATCGTGGAGCTTCTGCCAGGTTAGAGCATCTCTAGTAAATTAGTCATAACTTTTTACTCCAAACTCAAACTGACGCAAACTTGTCGGCGTTGGAAAGAAGACTCATAGAACTTTAATTGGATAGGTTATGGATAACCTAACTCTTAATATTCTAAGAGATCATGGTTGTTTGAAGTTTGACCCTTATATAGACTCATGTGAAAACTTAGCGGATAGAAATGCTTTGAATTTGGCTTGGTGTTAGAGGTCCCTTATGATCCTTAATCACTTCCGATACCCTTTCTACATTTTTTAAAGAACCTTAAAACACACGAGCAAGTAGGACATCACCCGGTTCAAGTTTATATACTTACGACGAACGATTCAGATTCTAAGAGTAGAGTTGTGAGATGTTACAAAAGACCACCCTAAAATAGGATCATTCGTGCAAATGACCGTTGAGCGTCAAGCGCAGAGGCGAAACCAGGATTAAGAGTTTAGGGGTTCTAAATTTCATTAATAACCGTTGATCAATTTTGTTAGAGGTTCACGAATTAATATACATATATATATAATTAATTTTCTAGTACAAATATAGGGTCTACGGAAAAGCTACTGGGTTCGTCCGAACCCATGAACCCCCACCTAACTCCGCCTCTGGACTCAAGCATGCTTGAAGCCCATAAGTAAGTGAGCCTCAAGATGTTTTGCGATGAAAAAAAAAGCCTTTGGGAATGTGCTTTCTCTGATCCATTCATTGTCAAATGTATAGATGCTTTGTTTTCTCTGATCAGAACAAATAGACAATAATGGAGGTGCTTTTTAAATTAAGTAAAACTGTATTTTATTATATAACTCTATACAGATCTGCTTTCACACACCCAACTGGCATTGACTTAGTTTTTAATATCATCAAAAACTAATTGATTAAAGGATGTTTCTATAAATGCAAAAGAGTGGAGGAAGTATTCATGTAACTCTTATACCTAATCTAACTAGACAATAATAGTTATTTCAATGCCATTTCCTTTTTGAAATTCAAAGAAATTCATTTTTCTACTATAGGAAAAGGAGAAGTAATGAAGGGTGGGAGAATTTGTCTACTCCTTCAAGAATAATTTTGTTTCAATTCCTTTCCATATTGACTTCATGGCAGCTTATAGTGCTGTAATTTCTCTTCTTTGAGCTCTTGATGAACGAAATATTCCAGAGCTCGTTCATGGTCACACTGCTGAAACGCTCGATTCTCTTCATGCGACAGCTGAATATTTTCAACAGGTCCTTGAAAATGCTAGCAAGAGTAGATTTGACACTGAAAAGATCAAATCTTTGGAGGAAAAAATAAGAGTTGCTGTTAGTTATGCAGAAGATGTTGTTGAGATGAAAATTTCTCAAATCATCAAAGTCTCGAGGTGGACATCTGGAATTTTACAACACCGAGATTTGCTACCAGTGGTTAAGAAAATGGATGTAACAAAGAAACAAGTGATGGAGATTGTTTCTCATGATGCTGATCAACTTCTTGAATTTTCTGGGGATTCCTTGATTGACACTCCTTCTACAAGCAACCCAGTGCTGTCAGATCAGTCGGGAGATGATATCGTGCATGGAATTGATGATGACTTGAAGATAATAATTAAAAGATTGATAGGACCACTGTCGGATCTTGACATTGTCACAATATCAGGCATGGGTGGCATTGGCAAAACAACACTAGCTAGAAAAGCTTATGATCATCTTACAGTCAGGTATCACTTTGACATTCTTGCTTGGGTTACAATATCTCAAGAATTTCGATATAAAAATGTATTGTTAGAAGCTTTACATTGCATTTCAAAGCAAACTGATAGTTTCAATGCAAAAGATTATGATAAGATGGATGACTCTGACTTAGCAGGCCTATTGAAGAAAGAGTTAATTGGTCGTAGATAGCTTGTTGTTGTTGATGATATTTGGAGTACGGATGTTTGGGATAGCGTAAGAGGAATATTTCCTGATTTTAAAAATAGGAGTAGAGTCTTATTGACTACTAGGGAAACTGAGGTAGCAATGTATGCAAATACTTGTAGCCCCCATGAGAAGAGCCTTTTGAGTGCAGAAAATGGTTGGAGGTTACTTTGTGATAAGGTGTTTGGACCAAAATATGATCATCCTCCTGAATTGGAAGAAATTGGAAAGGAAATAGTAGAAAAATGCCAAGGACTACCTTTAACAATTTCGGTGATTGCGGGACATCTCTCGAAAGTGGCCAGGGCATTAGAAGGTTGGAAGGATGTTGCCCGAACCTTAAGTGAAATCATTGCTAGTCATCCAGATAAATGCTTACGAGTGCTCGGTTTGAGTTACCACCACTTGCCTTATCACCTCAAACCATGCTTTCTATCCATGAGTAGTTTCCGAGTGGATTTTCAGGTTGAGACTTGGAGATTGATCCGATTATGGATAGCAGAAGGTTTCATAAGGAGTTCCGAAAATTGTAAACGTTTGGAGGAAGTGGGAATGGATTATTTGGAGGACCTAATTAGCCGGAACTTGATAATGGTCAGAAAAAGGAGGTTGAATGGTGAGATAAAAACATGTGGAATACATGAACTTACCCTACTCTTCCAACACAAATGCATAATGTTTTTCGCTTCAGTTTTCAAACCGAATCTTATTCAGTCAATGACTATTATAAGCTATTACCCCCTGTTGCCAGATCTATCTACTTATTTTCTTGATTGAATCTACCTCTTGAACCCCGTATTAAGTTTTTCAGGAGATTTCCCATTTACCGTTGTGATCCTATAATACATGATTTTTTCTCTCGTTTCAAACTTATCAGGGTATTGGCCATCTTCAATGAAGATATAATGTTCAAGTCATTTCCACTTGTTATTAAAAAGTTGTTTCATTTGAGATATCTCCAAGTTCGATTTCATGGAGATATTCCTGAATCAATCTCAAAGCTTCAGAATTTGCAAACTCTAATTTGTGGTAGTTATCCTTACAATATAACTTTACCTAGGAAGATTTGGATGATGAAGAACTTGAGATGTATACGTCTGGAGGGACCTTCTAATTTACCGAGTCCTAGAGCAGAAAGTCTTGTGACAGGGTTGCCAAATCTAGAGGAATTTTCTATTCTTTGTTACAATAGTTGTACAAATGAAGTCTTTTCTGGCATTCCCAATTTAAAGAGATTGATCATTCAAGCACCTTTCAACATAGAAGAGTTTACTCATCGGCTATTGGATATGTCCAGATTGACAAAACTCGAAGCATTCAAGTTGTACGAGTCACCTTTTTTGGGAGACTCCATCAAGAGATTTGGTTTTCCAACATCACTTAGGAGGTTGTCTTTAACTCGGTGTTGTTATTTTTATTGGGCAGACATAACATCAACTCTTATCATGTTGCCAAATCTTGAAGAGTTCAAACTTAAACGTTCTCGATCCTTGAGTCATGAATGGATACTGAGTGATAAAGACGAATTCAAAAGCTTGAAGTTATTGTTACTGAGTGGTGGAGGACTTTCGCGTTGGGAAGCTAGCAATGATAACTTCCCAAATCTCAAACGCCTTGTTCTGAAGAATTGCTGGTTCCTGCAAGAAATTCCAGCAGATTTTGGCGAAATTTGTACTTTGGAATCAATTGAGTTACATGATTGCAGCACTACCGCTGATGATTCTGCAAGAAAGATTGTACAAGAACAAGAGGACATGGGAAATAATATCCTTAATGTCTACATCCATAAAAGTCGCAGTAAGTTTTAATTCTCTCTAACAAGTTCTTGGATTCTTCACATTATTAATTACCTCATATTTATAAATTTACCTCTTCGAAATTAAGATGATGACTTTCTTTAATATGCAGGGAATTGAACCTTATTTCGAGGGACCATCTAATGTCATCTTCCAAATGCAGAACCTTTTAGTTTATATTTTGAAAAGTCAAATCATAATTCGGTTTTATGTTCTTATCGGTTGGATAAATTCATGTTTTAGGAATAAGCATGTTTAATACATATATATCTCGCCCTTTCTTTATTTTCTTAAAAGGTAACTATTGATGTACTGTAATACCTATTTTGTATTATGTGATGGTGGAAAGGAAGATTAGTGTGCTTATATATAAGACTTATTACTTCCAAACAGAAACCAAACCTGATCTGAACAAGTGTTTTAATTTGTTCCATTCTACTCAGAATTTCGGCTATAAATAGAGAGGTTTACCTGAGTCTTTTGTGTGATTAGAGACTGGCTTTAAATTTGACGAAGTTGTAAGCGTTTGAGGTACTAATACTCTTGCAACATGTTTATCCGTTTTATCATGGGAGGACCTCAGGTACAATGAGTGGATTAATTTTCTTAAGGACACACAATGAATTCTATTGTTTCGAATATCTTTCTTTTTCCTAAATAAAAGTTTATGTTTTCTGGTCAATAAAACTTTTATGGTTTACAGCTTTGAATACATCGTATTAACATAATTGACAACTGTATAGATGCTTTTTTTCTCCAATCAGAACAAATTAACAAATTGTCAACTGTATTAGATGCTTTAAATTAAGTAAAAAAAACTGTCCATCAGAAGAAAGAAAACATTAATCAAATGATAGTTATTAGGGAAAAGGGTCAAAAATGCCCTCCGTTTATAGTTTGGCTCAAAAATGCCCTTGTCGTCAATACTTTGGTTCAAAAATGCCCTTGCAGTCAATACTTTTGTCCAGAAATGCTGCTATAGTTACTAAATGGGTCAAAAATGCCTTTTTCCGAATAAGTATATTATTTTTGCTTTTTAAACACATTTTCTTCTTAATTAAATTATTATAAAAGAACCATGTTCTTGTTAATTTCTTTCTTTTAAAATCACTTTAAAAAATAAAAATGTAGGAGATATTTTTTTTTTTCTTAATCTCATCTTATCAATTAAAATAGAATACCTTCATGTACCCTTTCGACATATAATGTATGTCATATATATAAGATCATAGTATATTCATCATCAATTTATATTTATATAACAATAAAATATAATTATAATAAAATAAGAAATATTTTCATTTTTTTTTTCTGAATTGAAGTAAGATAAACATTTACTTATTTAAAAAAATATAATTAGAAATAGAATGTGTTAAAAAGAAAATAAATAATATATTTATTTGAAAAAATGAGCATTTTTTTTTACTCAAAATAACAATAAGGACATTTTTGGACCAAAGTATTGACGGAAAAGACATTTTTGGACCAAACTACAAACAAATGACATTTTTGTTCCTTTCGCATAGTTTAAGAGTATTTTTGACCCTTTTCCCTAATTATTATAACTTGACACAGATGTGTTTTCACACAGACTTAGTTTTTTTAGTAAGTCAAATTATTTATTGATAAAATAAACACCAACATGGTGTTGGAAATAAATTATAAAAGAGTTTTTTATATTTTGAATTACATCCTCTTTACTCCTTCAAAAATTATTTGTTCCAATTCCTCTCCATATTGACTTAATGGCAGCTTATAGTGCTGTAATTTCTCTTCTTCAAACTCTTGAACAACGAAATCCAGAACTCTTTCATGATCACACTGTACAAACGCTCGATTTTCTTCATGCTACTGCTGAATATTTTCAACAAGTCCTTGAAAAAATTAGCAAGAATAGTAGATTTGACCATGAAAAGATCAAATCTTTGGAGGAAACAATTAGAGTTGCTGCTAGTGATGCAGAAGATGTTGTTGAACTGAAAATTCGTCAAATCATCAACGAATTAAGTTGGACATTTGGAATTTTACAACACTAGGATTTGCTACCAGTGGCTGAGAAAATGGATGCAACAAAGAAACAAGTGATGGACATTCTTTCTCATGATGATGATGCTGATCAAATTCTTGAATCATCGAGGGATTCCTTGATTGACACTCCTTCAACAAGTGATCCAATGCTGTCAGATCAGTCGAAAGATGACATCGTGCACGGACTTGATGATGACTTGGAGATAATACTTAAAAGATTGACAGGACCACCGTCGGATCTAGACATTGTCACAATATCAGGCATGGGTGGCATTGGCAAAACAACACTCGCTAGAAAAGCTTATGATCAACTTCAAATCAGGTATCATCACTTTGATATTCTTGCTTGGGTTACAATATCTCAAGAATTTAGAGGTAGAAATGTATTGTTAGAAGCTTTACATTGCATTCCAAAGCTAACAGATTTTAATGCAAAAGATTATGATATGATGGATGACAATGAGTTAGCTGACCTGGTGCAAAAGAACCTAAAGGGTCGAAGATACCTTGTTGTTGTTGATGATATTTGGAGTAGGGATGTTTGGGATAGTATAAGAGGAATATTTCCTAATTACAACAATGGAAGTCGAATCTTATTGACTACTAGGGAAACTGAGGTAGCGATGTATGCAAATGCCAGTAGCCCTCATGAGATGAACCTCTTGAATTTAGATAACAGTTGGAAGTTACTTTGTGATAAGGTGTTTAGACAAAAACATGGTCATCCTCCTGAGTTGGAAGAAGTTGGAAAGGAAATAGTTGAAAAATGCCAAGGATTACCCTTGACAATCTCAGTGATTGCGGGACATCTTTCTAATATCCCCATGACATTAGGAGTTTGGAAGGATACTGCACGAACCTTAAGTGAAATTATTGCTAGTCATCCAGATAAATGCTTAGGAGTGCTCGGTTTGAGTTACCATCACTTGCCTAATCGCCTCAAACCTTGCTTTCTTTCTATGAGTAATTTCCCAGAGGATTTTCAGGTTGAGACATGGAGATTGATCCAATTATGGATTGCAGAAGGTTTCATAAGGACTTTTGGAAGTGATAAAAGTTTGGAGGAAGTGGCGATAGATTATTTGAAGGATCTTATTAGCAGGAACTTGATACAAGCTGGAAAAAGGAGATTCAATGGTGAGATAAAAGCATGTGGAATACATGATATACTGCGTGAGTTCTGTTTGAAAGAAGTTGAAATGACAAAACATATGTATGTTGAGAGAACATACCCCACTCTTCCAGCACAAAAGCATAATGTTCGTCGCTTCAGTTTTCAATCCTTATCTCGTTCAGTTGATGACTTTTGTAAGCTATTGCCCCCTATAGCCAGATCGATCTACTTATTTTCTCACTTGGATCCTATAATACATGAATATTTCTCTCGTTTCAACCTTCTCAGGGTATTGGTCATCTTCCAAATATATATAGATCCAGATGTAGAGTTATCATCATTTCCACTTGTGATTACAAAGTTATTTCATTTGAGATATCTCCAATTTCCATTTTACTTCAATATTCCTGAATCAATCTCAGAGCTTCAAAATTTGCAAACTCTAATTTGTAGTGGTTATCCTTCCGATTATATAAGTTTACCTGTGAAGATATGGACGATGAAAAACTTGAGGTATATACGTCTGGGGGGATCCAATTATTTACCCATTCGTATAGGAGAAAGTACTCTCAATTATCTAGAGGAATTTTCTGGACTTTGTAGCAGGAGTTGTACAAATGAAGTCTTTTCTGGCATTCCCAATCTAAAGAGATTGATAATTCAAGTACCTTTACTCTGTAACGACTACTCGCCCAACGGACTCATGGATATGTCCAGCTTGAGAAAACTCGAAGCATTCAAGTGTAATTGCTGGCTACAGTCTTGGCAAGACATCATCAATAGTTCTGTTATTCCAACATCACTTAAGGATTTTGTTTTTCCAGCATCACTTAAGAGGTTGAGTTTAAATGGTTGTAGTAATTTTATTTGGGAAGACATATCATCAACTGTTATGATGTTACCAAATCTTGAAGAGCTGAAGCTTAAAGATTGTCGAGCCAATGATGATGTATGGATATTGACTGATCAAGACGAATTCAAAAGCTTAAAGTTGTTGTTACTGAGCATCCTAAATATTGACTTTTGGAAAGCAAGCAGTGATAACTTCCCAAATCTAAAACGCCTTGTTCTGAAGAATTGCAACTACCTGCTAAGAATTCCAACAGATTTTGGGGAAATTGCTACTTTGGAATCAATTGAGTTACATGGTTGCTTCCCTAATGCTGAGGATTCTGTAAGAGCGATTGAACAAGAACAAGAGGCCATGGGAAATAATTTCCTTAAGGTCTACATCCGTGATAGTCTCTGTAAGTACTAAAAAAGTTCTTCGATTCTTTCATCTTTGTTAAATCTTACTTTGAAATTAAGCTGATGACTTCTACTTTTTATCTTGCATATGCAGGGAATTGAAGCTTATTTTGAGGGAATATATATCTGCAGAACCTTTTTAAATTTTTATTTTGGAAAGTAAAATCTTTCTTTTATGTTCTGATTGTTTGTTAAAATTCATGTTTTAGGAATAAGCATGTTTAATGTACTGTAATATCTGTTTTGTGTTATGTGATGGTTCGAAATGAATAAAGTTTCAATCTATTATGCATTTCCTATGGAGTATAAGTATCGATGTTTTCACATTTTGAATCTGTTTTCCTCTATTCAATTATAATAAGTGTTTTTCATCGATGGGTGGTGCTTTCACCCACTGTTCATCAAATGAGAACCTCACCAATCCATGAAATTCATCTGGATCATTGTCAACAGTCATAATGCATAAACAAGCTCTTAAACTTGGCCTGCACTGACATTTATGTCCTCCAACTTGCGATGTGCACAAGTATATGCACTTAAGTTTGTATAAAGTTGAACAAGTAGAAATATGGCATCCTACGTGGAAGTTTTGCGTCCTACATGACGTCTTATGCATGTAATTCTTTCTTCCTCATGTTTCCTTGCAGAGGTGTGAGGTTAGCCATCTAATGAGAGCAAACATTGTGCATTCTCGAAGAAACAGAGGTCTCTACCCTTTGCTATGATACTAAATATCATCTGATTCTACACAAAACTATACTTTTTTTTAATGCCAATTCTCTTACATAGGTAGTGGCAAAGCTACAATCATCGAAAGGTAGCCAGTTGAACACCCTTCACCTAAAAATTATGGATTATACATAAGTTTATTATATATGATCATATGTTTAGTATACATAAATTATACATCTGCCGACTAGTGTTAAGTTTAATCAGTTGGGTGGGCGGCTCTTTAGGTTAGCTTGATGGACACTGTCTCTACTGACCTGTTGAGAATCAGTTAGAGCTTCAATCTGGAGGTTCATTTCATTGCCTTTTACACATTTCATTCCAGCAACCAAATCTGTCAAATGTTATTTGTTACTCCATTTGTTCTATTTTATGTGACGATGTTTGGCTTGACACATGGTATAAGAAAAATAGAAAGATTTTGATTTGACTAAAGTTCTTTGCAATTGACCTAAGTACATTGGTTCAAGATTAGATTTTGACTTAATTAATTAGCATGCGGGTGGGTAACACATCCATGCAATTAACTTTTCTTTAGCATATCATAATGGGTTGTGGTGGGACTATTGGATACATGCAACCTTAGTTAGAAGTCTCAGATTCAAGCACCTAAGAATGAAAAAAAAAGCCAGTTGAAAGTGTAGCCTCTAGAAATGAGTCATGCAATGCGTGAATTAAAATTTAGTCAAATCCAACACAGGTACGCTCTTGGAGTGAAAAAAGAAGAAGAGATTTTTCTTTAGCATCATATTTTATTCATGTTCTCTTTTAGAAAGTAGTAAGGGGAAAATGCAACTTGTAAAGGATCACACCTTTTTAAGAGCATAAAGGCATATAGCTTTTGAGACGCCATGACTCCACGTTGTCAAAATTTCCATCACATATGCATATAAATGAATGTTGCCGTTTCAAATTATGTGACATAGCTCGTATCGACATGAAATTTAAGAAATATTACTTGATTCTGGAATACGTGACATCACCGGTGTGAAGCTTTTGCCATCTGATAAAGACAAATTTAGCATATTTTAATAACAGCAAGAATGCATTAGATCACAAGACTATAAACAAATAGTAAATATGTACTATCTCATATAATTAGGAGCATATTTAATCTTTTTGCTCGTTAAAAATGATGTTACATAAAATGAAACGAAGGAACGGGTAATATGTGGCCTTTCTAGGTAGCATATAACTTTTTTTTTCTTATTTAAATTATTTTTCTGAGTGAGAATCACTTTATTCCTAGTATATATACCGTACCCTCTTTCTTAATTTGTCCTATTATTTCACCTTTTGTACTTTGTAATAAATTTAAAGTACGATTTGCATGGACTTTATTGCAACAAAATGTCCACGAAGAACTATTCGGTATCTAGAACCAACTAGCTAGTACGGCTTAATAAGAATTGCGTAAAAAAAAAGAGGAATATATCATTTTTTTTAGGAGTACTGTCAGAGCTCGAATTTAATATTTTTTTAGTTAAAGATGAAAGATTTGCATTCATCTTGTTACATCATTTAGTGATTTTAGCGATACTTGTTTAAAATTCATTTCCCCAACAAGAAAGTGGAAGGATATAACTTTTTGTACTTGGGAGGCTGGGTCGGGCCGGTCTGAAAGGAGTTTGTTAAGTAAATATCCAAGTTCACATATGTCCTTGTATATTCCTTTCTTCATGCATGGTGTTTAGTGTACTCAATTTTGTGTCTGATTCGACTTCAAAAGTTATTTCATGATAAGAACAGATTTCTTCGATCAATTGTGATACTCACCCCGCACCCCGCCCCACCCCACACTTTGCCCACATAAGAAATTGGGCCTGGATCTATCATCCTTGTCACCCCAAAAAGCATATGGCCTTTGGAACTTGGAAGTGCCAATCGACCCTCTCTATATATATTTGGAATATTTCAAAAGCATTAGTTCCAAACCAGCTAGAAGAAAGCTAACTCTTCCCCATTTCAATTTGTCTTATTCTTTAGCAATTCTTTAATTTCAATATCTCATATGATATATTTAAGAGCACAAAATTCAAAGGATACTTTAGTATATTACGCACATAGTTAGCTTCTATAAAATTCAAAAAAATAAATAAATAATCATTTTCTTCAACTTCGTGTATCTAATTAAATTATGGCACATAAAATAAAATGGAGTGAGCATATCAATATTGCATATATCCGTGTTATATTATTGTACATATTTAGTTCTTAAGGAATATTAATATGGGGTGTAAATCTAATTATCTACACTTAATTTCTAATGTATATAAAATTAAATGGTAAAGAAGTGATTTTTCTTTTGAGGAACTTAAGAAATATGGTTTAGAACTTAGGTTACGATGTTGGACTATATATAGAACAATAAAATCGTTAATTAATGGATTGTCGATAAATTATCAGAAAACTCTTATCAGCTATGAGCTATTTAATGATGAATTTGATAGTTAATTCTTATTTTGGAATGTTAGTCATTTTATCCACGTTACACATAAAGTGCTCAAAGATCATAAGGAGAATATTTAAAAGGTAGTTATATTCCATTCTTATTTTCAAGATTGTAGAATGTGATGCAGTTTCATTTATCATACAAATGATAAAAAGTATATATATATATATATATATATATTATTTTTTATTTTTTTATTTTTTTATTTTATTTTATTTTTATTTTATTTTTTTTAATTTTTTTTTTGCTCTTTTATTTATATATAGGAATATTTTCATCTTTTTATTTAACCCTTATATATAGCTCCCTCCAATTCAAGTAACCATATCAACTCAACAAACTCAATACACAAAAAGCCTTTTCTCTTCTAGTTGCCTTCACATATTTTCTTCCAATAAAAATATATCTTTCACAAAAGACTTAAAAACATTATGGAAATGGTGATGAAGTTGGGAGCACAAAGTCCAGTGGTGATTTTCAGTAGAAGCACTTGTTGCATTTCTCATAGCATCGAAACCCTAATTCGAAATTTCGGAGCAAACCCTATTGTTTATGAGCTTGATAGAGTTCAAAATGGGAAGGAATTGGAGAGGGCATTGGTTGAATTAGGGTGTCAACAAATTGTGCCTGCTGTGTTCATTGGAAATGAGTTAGTTGGAGGTTCTAATGAAATTATGAGTCTCAACATTAGAGGCAAGCTCAAGCAATTGCTCATAAAGGCTAATGCAATTTGGGTATAGAAAATATATGTTTGTGATTTATTTTTTAATTACCATGGCTCCAAGGCAATTTGCACACAACTCGACTAGTTACATGAGTACTTGTGCTTCCTACATCAACAGAGGTACTGGATAACTCTATCCATGACAACTTGGACTGATAGAAAGAAATCACCTGGTATTTGCCTCAAGAGAGATTTATTACAAGATTGAAATTTGATAGCTAAATTAATGACTAGGTCTTGATGTCAATTTTGGGCAGTGAAAGACCTAGCTATTGAGGTTTTCTTTTATTCACCTTTTTATCTCCAAGTTTTGTTGTTAATGTATTATTTAATATAATAATTAATGGTATGTTTTGGCCATACAATGATCATCATTTTATGCATTATTAATTCATATCATATTCCTAATGTTGTTCTTGCACACAGAACCTAGTAGGCTTGTATATTGAAGTAACTTTTTTGTTCAAATCCTGTATATGTATTAAAATTTTACTAATTATGTATAAAAAATAAATTCAACGCCCAATTATCAACACTTGATGAGGTCATTATCCTAGAATCAAGAACCCAAAAAATTCAAATTCTAAATCTATTTTCTGCTCGCGTTATTTCTAGAGTTATAAGCAAACACAAGATATATATAATGCTATCATATAGGTGCTTTCTGGCTCCTTCTTTAGCCAGTAGATCCGCTACTACATTTTGCTCCCTAAATGTGGGCCATTATGAGCTCAGGGTTCCTAATAACGTCATCAAGTACCTGCATTCATGAATAATAATTGAGTAAGTAAAGTTATTATTATTCAGAAAATAGAGTCGATTGCAACTCTAGATCTATTGTTTTAGGTTGTCTCAAAGAACGACATCTTTTTGTACATAGATTAATTCTTAAAAACAATTTAATTATAATTATGACATGTTTAAAATTATAGGTCCAAAAGTTTTCCTTTTTTTTTGTTAAAATTCATACTAATCAAATATCGTCATAGCATAAAATGAACTAGAGGAATAACATACCTTGATGTTGGAGATAAATTGTAAAGAAAAAATAAAAAATTGTGACCTTCCGAGTTTGTAAGGGAGATTTTTTTATGGGTGAGAATATATTGTGATGATAAAATTGACATAGTAATTTATATATTCCCTTTATTGATCAAGTAATTCACTTTATTCCTAAAATATAATAAAGGAATTTGAATCAATTAAGTTAGTCATTTATCAACCAAATTACTAGCTAGAAGAAGCATCAAAATTTGTGTGGTACTTTTTTCTATACTTTTGGTACGGATAATTATGTGAACTATTGATTTCAACAGCATGTATATACGTCTATAAGTATATATTCCCAAAAAAAAAGATATTTTTACATCATCATATTATTATTACGTGTAATTTTTATATAAATAACTTGTTTTATTTTTAAGATCGCAAATTTCATATTTTAAAAAGATTCATATGTAAATATATTTTGAGTCATGACTCGATATATAGTATATAGCAAAAAATCTTTATACTTATTATGTGCATAACTTAAACTCAATCACAAAATGTATTCACTCCATTTAAAAAATTGTAATTACTCAATATGTAGTTATTGTATTATAATATTGCCACAACATATACATAAACATGCTCTTCATGCATGTTATAAACGGTGGATAAAGCAAAATTGCCTAGATTTCCAAAAGAAAAGACTAGGTATGACCAAATTAAAGTATAATAGCTTTATTTATACATCAAGATTAATCATTAATCACAATGTGAAGAAAATTACAGAGATCAAAGATAAAAGTCTCACTATATGAAAATTCCTAGACCTAGTACACTTGCTATACATATATATAGTCTTTATTAATTCCTATACCCAAATGGCATTAGCCCTAATTAGCAATATAATTGCTTAAGCTTACCCCTCACATTAAGACTCATTATCTCATTAGCACCACCAACTAACTCTTTCCCTATAAATATTGCTGGCACACTTGGATGACACCCTAGTTCAATCAATGCCTTCTCCATTTGCTTCCCATTTGGATGTGTATCGAGCTCGTAAACTATAGGGTTTGCTCCAAAACTACGGATTAAGGTTTCAATAGTATGAGAAATGCAACAACTACTCTTGGTGAAAATCACCACCGCGCTTGATGCTCCCAACTTCATCACCATATCCATGTTTGAAGTAGAAATTTAAATGATGAGTTTGGCCAAATGCCAAGATTTTTAGGTTTTAGTGAAGAGGAAATTAGAAATTGTGAAGGATACAAAAAATGAAATATGAAAGTTTGTGAAGTGAATTTGAGACTTGATTTGTTGTTGAGAAAATTGAACCTAACATGAAGCTATATATAGAGGCATTATGTTAACTAAAAGAGAGAGAGAGAATAAAAGGTGAAAATTGTTGTGGATATGGATATATCTAGATTGTTCTTGATCACTTGTATGATAAGGACATAACAAAACTAAATTGAAAATAAAAAGAATATAATCTATCACATCTTTAAAATATTCCAAGAACATTGTAAGGCCACTAAAGTCCTTTTGGATTTTCATTTTTCACACAATTTTATTTATTTTTCAAGTTCACGCTTGCTTGGTTTTTTTTTATTATTACCCTCCCTAGGAGCTCCCACCTCTTTTGCTCCCTTGGTGACTCGAACTCGCAACCTTTGGGTTGGAAGTGAGGGGTGCTTACCATCCGAGCAACTCCATCGCGTCCGCTTGCTTGGTTTGATTTGTGTTTTTAATGCAATTTTCTCTTTTCGAAAACAACATTCTCGTATCAACGTATTAAAGTATGTGACCATTTCATTTCTAGCTTAAATCATTAGAGATCAAAGCACACCTTTATTTTTTTTTAACTGCGGACCTAAATTTCCTTATTAATATACTACGTACTATTACTCTTCAATAATTTATATAACGTTGACTTGTATGTTTCGATAATTATATGCAATCATGAAAAGTGTATAATATAATGAAGAATCAAGACCGATGTTAGAAGAAATATGAATGTTTCATTTTCAGTTAAGTTCTGATAAGAACAAATTGTATTTTTCGAATGCCCTCTTTAGGGGTGTACATGGTCGGGTTGGTTCGGATTTTTTAAATAACAAACCAAATTATTTGTGTCGAATTTTTAAATCTATAAACCAAACCAAACCAATAAAACTCGGGTTTTTTAACTTCGGATTTTTTTGGGTTTTTCGGGTTTTTCCGGTAAAGTATTCATACAAACATATAATTTACTTGTACTTCAAATATTTCTTTAGTCCTACCAAAATACAACTATCTAAGGTGTTTCTTAAGAAAATAACACAAAATATGATATGAGTAATGACACTAAAATATCCAACAAAAATATAATAATAATGAAATCACGTAAAACAAATATTGCAAATAACAAGTCATAATGAAAATGATCATAATTTAAAAGTACTAAATCATACTAAAATAAGTTTAATAAGTATTAGTTACATGACTAAATATTAAAGGAAATAAAATTATATTATGTATTTGAATAAACCAATGTAAAACCATAGAACAAATATTCAATATTATTGTCATTTTTAGTGTTTAATAATATATTAAAAGATAAAAACTATGAAAAAGTATAAGAAATATTTAAAAATTATATCAAAGTAAATATTTTTATGTATAAAATAAGATTTTAAAATTATATATGTAATGTCGGGTTGGTTTTTTAGTTAAAACCAAACCAAACAAATATAGTCGGTTTTTTTTTCAATACCAAACCAAGTCAAACCAACCACTAGTCAGGTTTTTTTTCTCGGTTTGCGATTTGATTCGGTTTTTGATTCGATTTTGTACACCTCTAGCCCTCTTGAGCACAATGTATCTACTAAAGGAAAAATAAATCTATATGTCCAGCTGGAGTAATCTTTTTCAATAGAATATTACTTTTAATTTGGGAGATAAAAATGAAATCTTTTAAGAATATATATCCACATATATATAGACGTGTTGTTGAAATCAAGTCCACATTAATTATACGATCTGTACCATAGACAAATTTGATTAAAATTCCCTTTAGTATAAAGTAGATATCAAAAAAGGGAATTTAGTACAATTATATTACTTATCTATGAAAAATGCTCAATCCCTTACAACCTCGAAGAGCCACATATTTAACGTATTACTCTACTTTCCCTCTTAAGGTATCAAAATGTAACAAGGTCATACTTCAGATAAAAATAAACGCTCAACTTTAATTGCATGCGTACTTTCAAAGTTGTGTCTTGGAAAGGCGTTATATATAGTTTTTTTTAATGAAGTCATAATATATGTCCTTGGCAAAATCCAACTTTAGACATTTTTCGTAGTTATGTCTTTGGCAAGGCCAACTTCGGATATTTTGGCATGAAGTTAGGACATATATATTATATGCCTCAATTTCAGAAATATATGACTTAAATTCTAAAATTATGTTGAAGCAAAAAACGAGAAAAAAGGACTTTAGTCTTTATGTTAATTTAAATGAAGAAAGGCTGATTATTATTTTTTATTTGTAATTATCTTTACGTATTTTTTCCCACCAAATTCGAATAGTGCATATTGAGAGAATACGATATGAGAGAAGAAGAAGCAAGAAGAATCATGTTAATCAAGCGATGTATTTTCAATTGCATAAAATACAAGGTTTGTTTGGTACGTAGAGAGGTAGAGGCAACTTTTTCAGAGGAAGAGCATACGCAAACCTATGTCAAATTTGTGAAAGAAATAACTATATGGCTGAAGCAGTCTTAATTGTAGATTTTAAATTTGAGCCTTGAGTATATATAAATTATGAAATAGTCTTTTGTAGAAAATGTTTTGCTCTCAAAATGGAACTTTCCGATGCAGATTCAAATTAGTCCATACCCAAATTAAATAGTACTGGATACCGAATTGAAAAAAAAGTTTCCCCATGCCATTGCATGCAAAAGATGGAAGTGAGGAATTTCTTATTGATGGCAAGAAGATTTCATTCATGTATATATGTCACCAAAAGTCAAAACTTTTAATATGTAGGTACATATAAGAATATTTGCAATATGTGTGTTCATGTGGTCTTTAGCCTGTTAGAACAAGTTGTACCTGTTGTATGTAAAGAATGTCATTCGAACAAATCAAACAAGTTTCATAACGATACATAGAGATGCTAATTTCTCTATTAAATTCTTCCTAAGTCTTTACAAAATTAATTAAATCGAAATCGCCACTTCTTTATAGATAAATAAATAATATAAGTTGTCACCCATGAAGGGTTCCTGTGGAGGGTTTGACTTGACCCTACCACTAGATTGCAAAAAGAAAAGAGTTGCTATGACCAAAGTATTAGTAGATTTTATTTATACATCAAGAAGCAAAATGTGAGAGAAAACAAAAAGAGTACTCTCTATTTAAGTGGTAAATTTATCATCAAAACATTTAGACTAATTGCTATATACATAGCTAGTCATTATTAATCAATTTTTACACCCAAATGGCATTAGCCCTAATAAGCAATTGTTTAAGTTTTCCCCTCACATTAAGGCTCATTATCTCATTTGCTCCACCAACTAACTCTTTCCCTATAAATATTGCTGGCACACTTGGATGACATCCTAGTTCCATCAATGCCTTCTCCATTTGCTTCCCATTTGGATGTGTATCGAGCTCGTAAACTGCAGGGTTTGCTCCAAAACTACGGATTAAAGTTTCAATGCTGTGAGAAATGCAACAACTACTCTTTGTGAAAATCACCACTGCGCTTGATGTTCCCAACTTCATCACCATGTCCATTTTGAAACAACTTCGTCAAGAAACAATGAGTAGTTTGGCTCAAATGCCAAGATATATGTATATAGCTTTTAGTAAAGAGGAAAGAAGTTGTGAAGTGAAATTTGAGGGTTGATTTGTTGTTGAGAAAATTGAACCTAACATGAAGCTATATATAGAGGCATTATGTTAGGTAAAAGAGAAAAAAAAAAAAGGTGAAAATTGGTACAAGTTGATGATGTGATATATCTAGATTGTTCTTTTATTACACTTGTATGATAAGGGCATATAATTGTATGCCTTAGCTGGATTTTAAAGTAGCATAACATACTCAATCTGAAAATGAAAAGAATATAATCTATCACTTTTAAAATATTACAAGAACATTATATTGCAATATGTCACTATGATCTCTATCTTGGTTCGATTTGTATATTTAAGGCAATTTTCTCTTTTAGAAAATAAAAATCTTGTTTGAACATGTTGAATTGTGCGACCACTTCAAGCTTAAATCATTAGAGATCAACTCACATTAATTTTTATTTACTTAACTAAATTTATAAAACGTTGACTTGTAGTTGTATGTGTCAATAATTATAGATGTTGCATTTTCAGTTTGTACACTTAATTATTCACTATTAATAAACTCCGATAAGAACAAAATATATTTTGTGAATGCCCTCATTGAAAACAAAGTATCTACAAAAAGAAAACTAAATGTATATTATATCCAGCTGGAGTGATATATTTCGATAGAATCTTACTTTTGATTGGAGAAAAACACTGAATTTTTTTTCCAGAATATATCCTCATAGACATACTGTTAAAATCAAGTTTGATTGCTATGTGACAAACTTGGTTAATATTAATTCCCTTTGGTATTAAATAAAATCATTCGATAAAGAAAGGGAATGTACGTAGTACGAGTTGTTCTATTATTCTCATTCAAATAAATTCTCCCTTACTACATCGAAAGGTCACATATTATCATAGTACTCTATTTTACCTCGTTAAGGTCACTATATACGATAATTGTGTGAGACTTCTTTTTATTTCATAATTAAATGAGACTCAAAGTGTGTGGACCCAAAAGTCACGTACGGCCGCCTAAGTGGTCAAGCCACTAAAGCAAAGACTTTAGGCTCTAAAATTTTGAGGGCCAATGTTTTTTTTTCTTCCATTCAGATTGAAATCCTACACAGAACCTCCATAGGGAAGGGCGTCTAGCCAGATCGAGTATCAAATGATAGAACTAGAGTCGGGAGCCACATAGATAGGCACGATAGAATGAAAAAAAGGCCTTGGCTTGAGTCCCTATGTCCCGTACCCCTCCCCTCTTACCGGGATATCTATTATATCAAGATTTCTTTTTTGAGTCCACTAAATGTTAGTATCTGTATTGAATTTCTCGAGTAATTCGATTTTGAGACATGCAAGACTAATTAAAGAGAAAAATGTTCTCTAGAAAGATTTTCTTTTTACTCAGAGGCTCAAACTTAAAACCTCTAGACTCTAGTTAAGGCTTTTACCTATATAATCGATGTATAGGCTATAGCTTAGCCTTACTTTTCTTTTAGAAAATAATTGAGCAAAAAAATTAATAAAGCTTCCTGTTGATGTTTAGGCGGCCACCAATCTTACTGAGTCGTCTATGCCAAAAGTGTAAGACGTGGATTCCACATACTCGTGAGACAAAAGATAGCCTCACTCAACTATTATCAATTATGTATGAGGCATACAAAAAAAAAATTGAGTTAAGATATTATAATAATGTAACGACTATAATATTATCTTGTGCAAATGGGAACACAATATTCCTCTGCCATTGCAAAAAGGGGGGAAATAACAAATCTTCCTATTAATGGCTAGAAGATTTCATTCATATAGCACCTCAAAATTCAAAACTTTTATAGGTAGGTAAGAATATTTGCAATATGTACCATATGGACTCCTATTAAAACAAGTTGTTTTGATTGGATAAGAGGAAGGCATTCGAATGAGTCATTTATTAATCTTCAAGATTAATTAAGAACAACAATATATATATATATATATTTGATTAATTAATAATTAAATAAAACAAAATATATGTGGCATCTTGAAATTCATAAAATGGCACTAGCCTACTACATATTAGGTTCTTTTGAGGTCCTTTGAGGATATGTTGTCTTTGCAAGGAAGTTAATCATCTGGTTTGCTTCTTTGTATAGCAATGATAAATATTGGAGTGAAATTGACACTTCTTCGAGAGTTCTGTTCAGAACATAATTAAGTATATAAAAATGTGGTTTTTTAATAACTCAAGTTTTTGATAAGATAGTTATATATGTAGAATTCTTAAGTAAAAGAATGAGAGCAATCAAAGATTGTATTGATAAATGAATCGTCGAGTATATGCTCCTTATATATGAGTTGTTACAGAAAGTTTGTGGAATCCTAGATTAGCTACACTTAGAGTTATACTACAATGCAAATACAATTACAAGAGTAGAGGTTTGACTACTACTACGACTATAACTCTTTAACAAGACACAATATCCTAGTCCTAGTACGACTCGAACTTTTTAACAATTAACATTGTTGTACCACGTTGTTTAATGTGTGCCTTAAATTCAGGTACCCCTATCTTCAACAATATACACTTCTAACGGCAAGAGTTCTGAGATCGAATCGTACCACTACCCTTTATCCAAAAGAGAATTTTGATGTGCATGTTAAGAACATAATCAAGCAAATAAAGGTGTGTTCTCTCTGAGATATGATCACACACACTAACAAGTTCTTCAATGCTTCTCTACATAATTTGGAGATTATTATATATGATATATTGAATCAAGATATACTTCAAGTATCACTAATAAGAGATTGATATTGTTTATTTCATCATACGATGGACTTTGCTCAATCTCAAAATGTAAAAGTGATAACACATAACGTATGTATATAACCACATAAAGTAGTATAAAATATTATTGATACTTTATTAAAATTCAATACATAAAGACATGATCATTGTTATGAACTTTTTCCATGCCATCAGCTGTAAACAAGTAAAACAGCCACTAGCTATGACCAAAGTATAACTCTCTTTAGTACATTAAGAAGCAAATAAAAATGGGAGAAAAACACAACCTTTGCTAAAAAGCTAAAAAGAACCTCTACAAATAGGGTTGATTTATTGTCAAAACTCCTATATTTGCTATACCAAGTCATTATTAATTAATTTCTATACCCAAATTGCTTTAGCCCTAATGAGCAATTGTTTGAGCTTTCCCCTCAGATTAAGGCTCATTATCTCATTAGCACCACCAACTAACTCTTTCCCTATAAATATTGCTGGAACACTTGGTTCACACCCTAGTTCCATTAGTGCCCTCTCCATTTGCTTCCCATTTGGATGTGTATCGAGCTCGTAAACTATAGGGTTTGCTCCAAAACTACGGATTAGGGTTTCAATGCTGTGAGAAATGCAACAACTACTCTTGGTGAAAATTACCACCGCGCTTGATGATCCCAACTTCATCACCATATCCATGTTTTAAATGAGTTCAAGAAATGTGTATAGTTTGGACAAATGCCAAGATATGTATATAACTTTTAGTGAAGAGGAAATTTGAAGTTTTGAAGGCTAAAGGTTTTGTGAAGTGAATTTGATGCTTGATTTGTTGAGAAAATTGAACCAAAGATGAAGCTATATATAGAGGCATTATGTTAACTAAAAAGACAAAAAAAAAAGGTGAAAATTGCTAAGAATTACAAGTTGATGATATGATATATCTAGATTATTCTTGATTACACTTGTATGAAAATAAGAGCATATTGCATGCCTTATCTGGATTCTAAAGTAGTATAACATACTCGAGCTGAAAATAAAAAGAACAAAATCTATCACCTTTAAAATATTCCAATATCATTGTAAGCTCACTAAATTAAAGTCCTTTTAATTTTTGATTTGAGGAAAAAATAAGTGCAATCTATTAAGAATATATATCCTCATATAGACATGTTGTTGAAATCAAATCCACATTATATGATCCGTACCCTTAGAGAATTTTTTGAAGCTTCTCCTAGTTTGGTTGATATATTAAAATTCCTTTTGGTATAAAATAAAATGCACCCTTACTACCTCGAAAGGCCACATATATTATCATTTTAGCTAGCTGTGTGGCACATTTTTGAATCTAAGAAAATAAAATAAAAATCTATAAAAGATGTCTCTATTAAGGTTTATGATTTTTGAGATCCAAGATAATTATGGAAATGCTCGAGTCTCATACATTGGTTAATATTGTCGTACATATGGGGAAATTAAGGGTATATATAATTGACAATAAAATCCTAATTAAACAATAATTAATCTAATGGATATATATGTATGTTATTGGACTTATGGATATATATGTTATTGGACTTATTAATATTGGAGATATGTGTAATGGATTAATGTCTAATGGTAGGATTAAATACATATAAGATATAATATTTTCGAAATATCCAAAAATTTGAAGTACCAAATCTAAAATCCAAAAAAAATAGAACTTAAATCTTTTTAAAAAAAATAAAATAAAATAAAATTGGGGTAGAAAAAGGGCAAATAGGGAGGGGATTTTTTTTTTTTTGGATACAAAACAGAGGTAGTATATTATATGTTAATATGCGTCATTAGAAAGCAATGGCAGAGCATGTTGCGATTTGTATCTAGAGAGGGGGATTGGGTTGATTACAATATTTATTAGTACTAGTTGGCTTTAAAAAAAAGTTGGCTTAATATGGCTAGCAAAAAAAGTTCTCGCTTTGTCTGCTTCGGGGAGGGGATTATAATATGTGGAATTGAACCTCAATCAATAATAAGGTGGAATTCAGATAGTTAACTAATTGAGGTACTAAGATTTCAAAATTCAATCCACGAACCAAAAATTCAACGAATTTTTTATTTCGATTCGGGATTACCCAAATTATGCTCTCCCCTACTCCAAACCTATTCACAATCTCAACCTTTCTTGGAAAATTCTACCAATGTTTGTCTTGAATGAAATAGACTAGAGTAGATAAGGCTGAAACTTTTTTTATTAGTACTAGTACTAATTAAGGGTGAACAAAACCGAACCGAGAACCGAACCAAACCGCAAACCGAGTCAATCCGGAAAAAAAACCCGACTAGTGGTTTGGTTTGACTTGGTTTGGTTTTGAAAAAAAAAACCCGACTATATTTTATTTCAAGTTTGAAACTTAGAATTATGAATGGGCCAATAAAGATTATAGTCCACATATGTTGGTAATTATAATAAAGCTTAAATCAAAATCAAATTAATACTAATGCAAAAAGAAAATCAATTCAACACTAAGAATGACAATAATATTGAATATTTGTTCTTTAGTTTTACATTGGTTTAGACAATTCAAATACATAATCTAATTTTATTTTCCTTTAATATTTACTCATGTAACTAATACTTATTAAACTTAATTTTAGCATGATTTAGTACTTTTAAATTATGATCATTTTCATTCTGACTTGTTAATTTGCAATATTTGTTTTACGCGATTTCATTATTATTATTTTTGTTGGATATTTTAGTGTCATTAATCATATCATATTGTGTTATATTTTTAAGAAACATCTTAGATAGTTGTATTTTGGTAGGACTAAAGAAATATTTGAAGTACAAGTAAATTATATGTTGTGTATGAATACTTTACCGGAAAAACCCGAAACAACCCGAAAAACCGAAAAACCCGAAAAAACCCAAAAAAACCCGAGGTTGAAAAACCCGAGTTTTATTGGTTTGGTTTGGTTCATAAATTTAAAAATCCGACACAAATGGTTTGGTTTGATATTTGAAAAACCCGAACCAACCCGGCCGTGTACACCCCTAGTACTAATGTATCCCCTAACATTGATAGCAGTCCAGCACTGTCACTCTCTTGTAATGACGCATATTAAATATTAATATAATTTTTTTTCTTCTATTAAGCATTAATTAATCATCTTTCGAATAATTAATAATTAAAAAAAGTCACAACGAAATTTGCCTTATCGGAGTTGACATTTATCCATGTCGAACCATCCTCTTGCACCAGCTGGAAGATGTTGTAGATTGAAGTGATGTATAGGAGATAGGTTATTTTGAAGATATGATATAAGAACAGGCAAAGGTCCTGAAATTGAATCACACCATTATCGATTATCAAATGAAATTTTTATGTGCTTGATGGATTGACCCACGAAATAGAATAAGCCTCACGTGAATTAGGGTATGTTGAGGCTTGAGAACATAATTAATTAAATAGAAGTGTAGATGATCAGTACCTAAATTATATTGGAAATTATTATATATGATCTAGAATCGAGATATACTTCAAGTAGTGGTGTTATAGATCATTAATAAGAGATTGAAATAGTTTATTTTCATATGATGGACTTCGTTAAATATCGAAAATATTGTAAAAATGATAGAATATAACACGTGTAGCCATTATAAAGTAATAAAAAATGTTATTGATACTTTATTAAAATTCAATACATAAAGATATGATCATTGCTATGAACTTCTTTCATGCCATCAGCTGTGAACAAGTAAAATAGCCACTAGCTATGACCAAAGTATAACTCTTTTTAGAAGCAAATAAAAATGGGAGAAAAACACAACCTTTGCTGCATAGAAACCTTTGCTAAAAAGCTAGAAAGAAACTCTACAAATGGGGTTGATTTACTGTCAAAAGTCCTAGACTTGCTACCAAGTCATTATTAAGTAATTTCTATACCCAAATGGCATTAGCCCTAATGAGCAATTGTTTAAGCTTACCCCTCACATTAAGGCTCATTATCTCATTAGCACCTCCAACTAACTCTTTCCCTATAAATATTGCTGGAACACTTGGCTGACACCCTAATTCAATCAATGCCTTCTCCATTTGCTTCCCATTTGGATGTGTATCGAGCTCGTAAATTGTAGGGTTTGCTCCAAAACTACGAATTAGGGTTTCGATGCTGTGAGAAATGCAACAACTACTCTTGGTGAAAATCACCACCGCGTTTGTTTCTCCCAACTTCATCACCATATCCATTTGAAACAACTTCAAGAATTAATGAGTAGTTTATAGCTTTTAATAAGAGGAAAAGAAGTTGTGAAGGCTAAAGGTTTTTTGAAGTGAATTTGAGGCTTGATTTGTTGTTGAGAAAATTGAACCAAAGGTGAAGCTATATATAGAGGCATTATGTTAACTAAAAGACAAAAAAAAAGGTGAAAATTGCTAAGAATTACCAGTTGATGATATGATATATCTAGATTGTTCTTGATTACACTTGTATGATAATAAGAGCATATTGCATGCCTTATCTGGATTCTAAAGTAGCATAACATACTCCAGCTGAAAATAAAAAGAACAAAATCTATCACTTTTAAAATATTCCAAGAATATTGTAAAGCTCACTAAATTTTTAATTTTTGATTTGAAGAAAAGAAAAACAGTGCAATCTTTTAAGAATATATATCCTCATATAGACGTGTTGTTGAAATCAAATCCACATAATATGATCCGTACCTTTAGAGTATTTTTTGAAGCTTCTCCTAGTTTGGTTGATATATTAAAATTCCTTTTGGTACAAAATAAAATGCACCCTTACTACCTCGAAAGGCCACATATATTATCATTTTAGCTAGTTGTGTGGCACATTTTTGGATCTAAGAAAATAAAATAAGATCTTTAAAATATGTCTCCATTAAGGTTTATGATCTTTGAGATCCAAGATAATTATGGAAATTCTCGAGTCTCATTGTATTCATGTATGGAATATACATGCATATTGGTTTTTTTTTTACATGTATGTTGGTTAGTGTGGTACATATGCGAAAATTAAGGGTATATATAATTGACAATAAAATCTTAATTAAACAAGGAGACTAATTAACTACTCTAATGGGTATATATGTTAGTGGACTTTTTTTTTTTTGGTAGAAAATATGATATTTATATTAATTAATTATTGATCCTTAAACTAGAACACTGAAGTTGCATTGCTGAACACCTACTAATGGTGTTCGAGGGAGGGGGCATTTTTTCTTCAGTACTATTACATACAATATTTGCAAAAGATGGTTTTGTGAGCCTAACAAAAGTAGTTCCCACTTTGTCTGCTTCTAGCTTTTTTGAAATAAATACCGGAGGAACTTCCGTGCACAAAAAAGAGTTGTCCTGAGTTAGTTTAGCGCTTTCCTTTGCTAGAGCATCTGCCACTTGATTAGTTTCCCTAAAGTTGTGTATTGGAGGGTTCCCCAACCACCGGAGGAGATCCCAGTTTCCTTGCTAGTGCTAGTTGCATCCCCTGCATTAAGGCTATTAGTTCAGCTTTTATGTTATTTGCTCTGTAAAGATTCCCCATATATCCTACGACCCAATCTCCTTTAATATCCCTAATGACTCCTCCTGTCCCACTGCGTCCTAGGCTGCCTTTAGAGGATCCGTCACTAATGAGTTTGAAACCTATAGGAGGAGTTGTCCATTTCAGGTGCTTTATTAAGCTTTTTTTTTTGCTTTTGCAGTTATGGTTTGTGAGAGCAAGAAATTCAACTGCTTGTTCGAGAGCTTTTTCGGCTCAAATTTTCTTCCCCCTGTTATTGTGGTAGTTATCGTTCCTTGTTAGCCATACATTCCATAAGTAGAAGGGGAAGACATCTTGCCAAGTTAGTGAATGTTTGAGAGGTACCTTGAGGTTTTTTAGTAGGGATAGCCAATCTGATTCCTGGTTGTTTGTGAATTGGTTTAAAGTGTATATTACCCCTAATTCCTTCCATAGCAGCCTTACATTGGGAAATTCGATAAAGATGTGTTTTATTGTTTCAGGCTTTCCACATATGTGACATAGGTTGCTAACATTAATTCCTATTGAGTTTAAGTAGTTTGTGGTTGGAAGCCTATTGTGCTGGCAAAGCCAAAGGAAGAATTTTATTTTGCTGGGACATTTTTGTGTCCAAACCCATTTGATGCTCACGGGGTTTTGTTTGTTACTGGCATTTTTCGTTAGGAATTTGTAGATTGAAGAAGTAGTTAGTATACCCTTCGGCTGAGGTTTCCAAGTAGTTAATTATATCTATTTTATTTGGTGTATGGGCTATGTAGGTGTTGTTTAGTAGTAGGATTATCTCATTTGGTAGCTCGAAGGGTATGGAATTTTCGTCACTCATATCCATTTCTGGGATAACGTTAGCTACTTTTACACTAAAATCTTCTATTCTTAATGGCCCTTGCACTAGTTCCCTTATAGTTTTCCCATTTGGTAACCATTTATCAAACCAAAAAGATGTGGTCTTGCTATTCCCTAGAATCCGTTCCATACCTTTTTTACATACATCCCATCCTATTAGTAGATTTTTCTAGATCCTGTTGTGCGAGGGGAGGGCACAACTATGGATATTTATCCCATTTTCTCCGTATTTATTAATGAGTATTGATGTCCAGATTGTATCTGGATTTTTAAAGTCTCTCCACACCATCTTTGCTAGAAGAGCGAGGTTTCTAGCTCCTGCTTTTTGAATCCCTAGTCCGCCTTCCGATTTTTCTGAGGTGATGACTTCCCATTTAATCATGTGGAGTTTCCTTTTTTCCGATGTTGATCTCCATATGAAGTTTCGTTGGATTTGATCGATTATTTTGTGATATATTGCATTATGTGTGTTGGTATGTTATTTAGGAATGCTTTTGTTAATGTTGTTCTCCCTGCTATATTTAGAAATTTGGTTTTACATCCTGTGAATTTTGCCCGCATGTTATCTAGGATGAATTGATAATCATTTTTTGGGGTACTTCTATTTGCAATGGGAAAGCCCAAATATTTTCCAAACAGGTTCTCGCTTTTTATTTTCAACTTTATTGAGATCTTTTTGTTTAATTAAGTTGAGCAATTCTTTGAGAAAATTAGTTTAGATTTGCTTGTATTGACCACTTGTCTTGAGGCCGCACATAAACCTTTTATTATTTGTTTTATTACTTCGCAATTTCTTTTATCCGCTCTGCTCATTAGAACTAGATCATCTGCGAAGAAAAAATGGGATATTGCGGGACCCTATTTGGAGATCCTGATAGGGGTTCAATGTTTGAGCTGAACTTCCTGCTTTATCTTTTTTGACAGAACTTCCAGACATGATAAATAGATATAGAGACATGGGGTCTCCCTGTCGAATCCATCTGGATGGTTCAAATTATTCTATTTTTGGCCATTTATGAGGATAGATACTTCACTTGTTGTAATACACGACATTATCAAGTTGACTATGTTGTGGGGAAAATTGAAGTAATGTAAGGTATCTCTGATGAAAGACCATTTTTTTTTATCAAAAGTTTTTCAAGATCTATTTTGAGAATAAGATTGGCTTTCTTCCATTTCATTTTCTTAAAGTGTGAGATTATTTCTTGTATTATTATGGCATTATCGGAAGCTTGTTTATTTTTTAGAAAGCTGGATTAGCAGGGATTAATGACTTTGTCCATTATTGGTCTGAGTCGTTTGGAGATTACTTTGGTGATTATTTTATAAGTGGTATTACATAGGCGTATGGGTCTGAAGTCAATTAATTTGGTTGTGTTTTTTCTTTTTGGAATCAAACATATATAGGTTTTATTGATTTCTCTAGGAATTTTCCCTTGTTGGAAGGAAGTCCTACATAGAGAGGTGATAGATTCTCCTACGATGTTCTAGTATTTTTGGTAAAACAAAGGATGTAGACCATCGGGGCTTGGAGCTTTATGAGGTTAGAACGAGAGAACAGATCCCTGTATCGCTTTGTCTATAAGGGTGTCCCTAGTTGGAGAGGTCTACTTGGTTATTTGGGTTCACTGAATCTAGAGTTGCCCAGTTTGAGGAAGATCTTTTAGAGCTGAATAAGTCTTTAAAATAGTTGTAAGTGATTTCCTCTATCTTGTTTTGATTATAGACCCATACTCTTTCGTTTGTTTGTAATGTTGTGATTTTATTGCGTCTTCTTTTGTTTAAGGTGGTTGTATGGAAGAACCTAGTATTGGCATCTCCTTCGTTTAGCCAATTTACTCTGGATTTTAATTTCCAAAACTCCTCCTCAATGTGTAATAAGTAGTTATATTCTTTTATGAGATCATTTTCAAGTTTTGTAAGGAAAAGGAAAAGGGGGTTGATATACCGTGAGTTTACGGTATTTCTAA
>NW_006239010.1:511006-511944 GCF_000226075.1 Solanum tuberosum | reverse complement strand
AGAATGAAGCATGATGACTTAAAAATGATACCCGTTAAATTTTGGGATGTATGTTAGAAATTATAGGCTATGATTAGTTGAATGTGCTGGTTCTGAGTATGACATGATCATGAACCAACTCGAAAGCATGACTTAAGCTGAAACTTGAACTGGGGAATCTGATAACCTGATGATGGAACTATGTGCCAAGAGGGTGTGAGAATCGTTGAGTGTTCAAACAGTTTTTTGTGCAAAACTAGAACTTGACTGGTTAGTCCTGCTAAGACAATTCAATCTAGAAGTTAGGAAGTGATCATAGGCCATTGTTCTGAAAAGTCCACAAATCGCCTAAAAGAAGGATGCAACCAAATGAAATAAATGCTCCATTTGATCCAAATAATTTGAGCCTATAATTTAACCATTTCTTTTTAAACCCTGAACTCACTTTCCCATAATCTACTATGTTGGCCCCGGTCCCTCCTTGGACATATGCACTTCGACCTAGGCCAAAGGCCTAAGTTGAGGGTGGCTAATGTAAAAAAGTAACTTCAAATCTTGGCCCTGACCCGACATCGGGTATTGTGTACCTCAACTAATGGAAAATCCATAAGTTGAGGGTGGCTATGAAAGAGGGGACTGAAAGAAAATTGGGTAGGTAAAGAGTGATGATGAAACAGATAGAAAAGAAATGATGTGACTTGTTGAAAACAAAAAAAACCAAATAAAAATATAAATAAAAAATCTAAGAGAACGAATGGGTACCCCAACAATTAGGGGGGGTAGAGAGTTTGTGACTGCTTGTGCTGGATATGCTTGCTTCTATACAAGTGTCGTTTAGAGTTGTAGTGCGTCGCTTGAGGACAAACAACGAATTTAAGTTGAGGGTGTTGATATACCGTGAGTTTACGGTATTTCTAATACGTCTCACTTACAAGTTGTGTGTGTCTAAGGCCCTTTTA
>NW_006239010.1:479480-510827 GCF_000226075.1 Solanum tuberosum | reverse complement strand
TTTTCTATAAATATGGCATGTAAACCTCGTTTTTGGGGGTTAGACATTATTATTCTAGTTTTACTTTGTGACTTTGGAGATTAAGTTGCAACCCTAGTTATTATTGATTTTCTACATTCGTTTGAAGATTTTGGCTTTGCAACTCAAGTTGAAATTCTGGGTTTATTATTCGTTCTACGTAAGTTCATGATTTCTTCATCTAATAGTGTGAATTGTGTTCTTGCGATTATGGGTAACTAAACTTCACAACTAGGGTTGTGGGATCCATGACCGATTAACAAAGTATGAATAGTAACTAGGGAATTCGTGAATAGTGTTTTGCATGCATTGATAATTCTTTCGTTTAAAAGTCTTTTTAACGAGTTCACGCGTTAGAACTCGCCTTGTTGCTACTTGCCGGATCAAGGAGGTAATCAACAAGAAAAGAATTATCAACATAGATTTAGTGTGATACTATCTAATAGGCTAGTGTCGATTGGTGCGAAGTAATAACTAAGCCAAACATCGATTATGATGTCTAATATGAGGTAAAGATAAGGGTTAGTAAATTATACACACGTAGCCGGATCAAGGTGCGGGGTGAAATTCTCTAGATGCCGGATCAAGGATTTAGAGATACCTAACTTATCACTTTGCATGTAATACATTAGGAAAGGATTGCGATTACTAGAATTATTGCGTTATGAGCTTGTGGTGAACACATATACCCTAGTTAATTTTCTCATCTTCATAACAACCGAAATTGACTTTTGATTATTGATTACTTACTGAATTCTTACAATTTGTTTCACAAATTCTCTCTTTTATTTCTTGTTTCTGGAAGTTCTTTGGCTAACTGAATATAATTGTTGGTTAAAGTAAAGTCTAAACCATTTTCCTTGTGGGATCGACCCCAACCTACAAGTTGGGTTGTTTACTTGATAACGACCGTTTATACTTCTTTAGGAAGGTGTAATTTGAGCGTATCAGGGGTATTTTGGGGAGTTCTGGATTCCTTCGAGTCTTCTTATCAACCTTCTTTTTTTATGAAATATGTTTACAAAGGAAGTCCGGTTCAATTCCATAACATCTTTTAGAAATTTTGGGATTGCCTCCAGTATGTCATTGTGCTCCGACCAAGAATTATTAATGATTCTAGTAAAATCAGGGTGGCTGGTCCATATTGTTTCGAATCTAAAGATCTTTTTACGATTTGGATTTAACTGTGGGACCATGGCTAAGAGGAGTGGGTAGAGGTCGAAGTGTGTTCGTGGCAAATGGTGTACTTGTGCATTGGAGTACACATGTAACCAATTATCGTTTGCGAAAAAATGGTCAAGCCTCTCGTAAATGAGTTGTGATTTATTTTTGAAGCATTTATTTAGCCACGTGTAATGACTACCTTTGAACCCCATATCTATCGGTTTACAATGGTTTATTGTTTCCAAGAAGTCTTTGGTATGACCTTTGTGTAAGAGCCTACCACCATTATTTTCATTTGTATTTAGAATTTCGTTGAAGTCGCCTCCTAGCAGTCAATTGCCATTGAAGTTATCTTTTATTGTTTTGAGGTTTTGCCATAAAATTTCCTTGAATTTCTAAAAGAAACTCGTGTAAATAACACTAAAAAATCATAAGTCATTTGATAAACGTACCTTCACCATAACATGTATTTCTTGCCCTGTTATGGATATATCATCCAGCTCAAAGACTACATCATCCCATAGGATTGCAAGACCTCCAAAATTTCCCACAGATGGTACTTGTATCATTCTAGTGAAAGAGGGAAAGTTATCCAACAAGGGTTGGTGATCCTGCATTTTGGTTTCTACAAGAGCTACTAACGGTGGTTTATGTCAATCTATTAATGTTGTAAAGTTCCTCCTAAAGTCCTCACCATTGCATCGCCTACAATTCCAGATTATAATATTCATAGATCTATTGGTTTGGTTGATGGCATTCTCTTGAATCACCCTATTTCTGTTTAGCGGAAGGTTCTTATTCATTAAGTATGGATTCAATTTTACTATAAAGTTCCCCACGCTTGGGTTGATCGGAGCACATATATCTATTGAGCTTTTTAACAAAAAGGGTGGACAAATAAGTATGTATTTTTTTTAATCTCTCCCTAAATATTATTATTTTTATATATTTTAAGATTCCTATTTTCGTTCTTGTCTCCCTCATTAGGGCGATCACATCTTCTATTTCTTGTACGTCCACACTTTCTTCTCTAGGTGTTGTTACTGAGAGAAGAGGGGGGATACTGAGATGAGGTCGTACCTGGTGGAGGAAGTCCCATTGTCCCGGACCACTTGGGGAGAGCTCTCCCTCATATTGTCGTTCTCCATGGGGTAAGTTTGTGCTATCTCCTGAAAATTTCATGGGTTTACCAGTGATTTTGGGATCTCCGGAATCTAATGAGGGGAGATGAAGGGTGGAAAGATCAGATGGGACATAATTTGTGAAACATTGAGTGGGTTGAAGAGTGACATTTCCCAGGAATAGTGGTGATAAAAAGGAATCTGAGGGAAGGGAAAGCTTAGTGGAAGGTTGATAAGTCGTTGACAACCATAGGTGGTTGTTGTACATCTCCACTACTAGCCTCATGCCCTCTGAAACCACTTGGGCTAAGAATTTTGGGTTCTATACTAGGATTATTACTGTCCTCCCATCGACGTCCGCACTGAAGGAAATAGCTTTCCCCTGCATGCTCATCTCCAGCCATGAGTGTCGAGTCTGGTTTGAGTTTGGGGTGTGAGTTGTATAGAACGTCTGATCCCCTAGGCTTATTGGTAGGGTGGGAAAAGTTCCAAAAGGCCTTGGGGAGTTCATGTTGTGGACACGGGCTTGGGAGTTTCTGGTTCTCCTTTGGTTTGTTCTTCTCCTCTGGGAAAAATGGGAATTCTTGTCTTTTTTTAGTTGCTCTGTTAAGTCGATATAGATGGAGTTAATAGGAATAGGGATGTTACTATTTGAGAGGTTTCCACTTTGGGGGTAAGTATCAGTACTAGGAATATTTAAAGTAGATTTGTTAAGGATATTTTTGGAAATAAAGGAACTTCCTAATTTAGAATTTGGAGATGTAGTTGGAAGGAGATTTTTGTTTAAAGGAATTTGTTTTATGGGAAAATCTACGTAATTTTCATTTTGAGTGTTGTTTAATAGGGCCACCGAGTTATTAAATGGAGAGTTGAGGTCTTTATGAAAAGACGTGGGGCCTAAAAGGTTTTTTTGGAGGATGTGGACATGATTGGGGATACTGATGTGGCTGGAGAAGATACTTCCAAGGGTTGGAGAGGGGTAGGTTGGGTTGGGGTGTACTAGGGGTCATAGTAGGGGCTGGATGAAAAGTAGTCGACTCTGCATTTTCCTTTGAAAAAATAGAGAAATTCTTTTTAAAATCTCTTTTAGTTTTTTTCAAATTTGTCTGTGTTAATAATGACGTCCTTGGATGTGACGTCGTCATTAATGGGGCTTGACGTTTGATGGCTTGTAGCCGTAGCACTCTGTTTCTGTTGATTAGAATAGTTTTCAAGCACTTAGTTGTTTTCTTGTGTTGAGGAAGTACTAGCTTTTGAAGTTTTCCTATACTTTAAAGTTTTTGTTTCAAGAAAATTACCTGGATCGGCGTGAAATTTTTGACATTGATACCTGATTTTGGAGCCATCTGGTTGTGTTCCGCCTCTGGGTGGCCTCGTCTTTTACCATAGTTATGTTTAGTGTGTTGTTCATTTTTTTTGCAAAAGAAACTATTTGCCAAGTCCCATCCTTATCATCTGCATCTTTAGTTGTAGGATGAATGGGGTCCATCTGCATCTCCATTGTATCCTTTTTGGTCATGGGATCGATGTGTTTCTTGGGGCATATTTGGATCGTGTGCCCCAACACTCCACATCTTGCGCATAGTATGGTCGAACCTTCGTAATTGAGGGGTTGTTTATGGTGTCCTATAGAAATGTATTTCTGTATTGGAACTCCGATAAGCACTTCTACACAAATTCTTGCGTATCTTCCTCTGAGCGTCTCCGAAGTGCATACATCTGTTTTAACTAGTTTCCCTAGTTTTTTACCTATCCGGGCGAGTATGGAATGGTCATAAAATTATGTTTGGAGTTTCGGGAGCCTAATCCAGATGGCTGATTTTGTTTCCTTGGCTTTTGACGCCACAAAGTTAGGATGACATCTCTTGATTGATAGGAAGTACCCGTTGACGAACCATGGTCCATATTGTAGAGTTTTATGTAGATTCTCCTCTTTGTAGAATTTGGCAATATAATAGTCGCTCAATAAGTACTATTTCTTCTGAGACTCTCCACATGCTACTTAATTTTTTCTTTAGGTACATGTGGCTGATTTTTTCCCCAATAATTTTAATTATAATGGAGCAAATCCATGGCTTATAGATTCTTTGTTTTTCCTCCTCTATGAGCTGGGATCCCCTCCTCCTCTTTGAATTTGTCTTCCTCTTGTTTATTTGACTTGGAGCCTGATCCTACGTTATCGTTGTAGTCTTCGATAATCATGTCCACCACTCGATTTGTTTGTGGTGAGCATTGTTTTCAAAAACGTTTTTGGGGCTAGTCCCAGGGTAAGTGTCGGGGCGGGGTGTACCAAAAACGCTCTGGGGTGTAAATTAAAGACTTAGATCTATAAGACGTAAGTCCTAAAATTTGAGGCGTAAGCTCCAAGCATAAAAGGGTAAGTCCTGGGCGTAAAAACGTAGGGCCGGGCATTTTTAATTTATTTATTAAAACTTTTTTTACTTTAAATCATATTTTTATTATTAATGTAATGATATTTCTCAAATAGTAATTATAATACTTTTTTTCTTCATTATTCATTATTAATACTTGTCTCAAATATTAGTAATTTGGTTGTAGTAGTACTTTGTCCCCAAATAAATTTGCTAATCTAGATGATGAGGACATCTATGAGGAAGGTGAGGAAGAGGAAGAGGAAGAGGAAATGGTGGATTATTGTTTTGCAATTGCAGCTAGGAATGCTGATATTTCTCGTAGGCATCAACGCAACAACAAAACGAAGCATGGAAGAAAGCATAGTTGGGATGGTAAAGTGATTGAGGAGTTTGTTCCAAGGCACCTACCGATGCGACTGGTGAAACAGAATCATATGATAGTGTCAACAACTTTAACAAGACCCAATAAAGCCAAGAAGTGATGAACTACCAAGTGTTATTGGACAGATTTGAAGAAGAAAACAAGAGAAACATACTTCAAGTTTCTTTAGAAGGCCAATCTATCATTTTTAGTTCATACATTTGTAAAAGAAAGTTTGAGGTTGATAACTCAACTTTCTCCATGGCTTTTATGATTTTTTATTACTTAAGAATCCTCACTTGTAATATCATCATAGAGTGTATTATAAATTTTATGATGATCATATAATATCTAGTTCTCTCTAGCTCGTATTTTCTTCATGATTGTTAATTAGTAGATGATAAGTATCTCATTAGGATTGGTAAGGTAAGATCTAGCCTCCCTTGCTTGTACTTAATCCTATTGAGAATTTTTTATGTTTATAATTAATAAAAAGCCACTAGACCACTGTCTAGTGGTATAAATTTGCTAAAAAAAAATAAAATACTTATCTCAAATAAAAATCATAAATTATTGAAATATTTACTTTTGCTTATTTAATTAGTAATAAAACTATAAAATTAAATATACGTGAGACTACGCCCCGTAGATCCATGGAACTTATGCCCCATGTCTCGGGGTTTACGTCTCGCCTTGTACTATATAAAACGCCTCACCTCACTCCCCCGCCTTTTAAAACACTGGTGGTGAGGATTGGCTCTCTTCGATATTTGAGTAGGGTGATATGAGTATGTCCTTGAATGATATGTATCCGGCGGAACGGGCGGGTTCAAGGATTCTCCGATGATATGCGACCTACGCCTATACTACTTATTAATATTGGAGATATGTGTAATGGATTAATGTCTAATGGTAGGATTACATATAAGATATAATATTTTCGAAATATCCAAAAATTTGAAGTACCAAATTAAAATCCAAAAAAATTATAACTTAAATCTTTTTTTTTTAAAACAAAAAAGTAAAATCTAAAATCCAAAAAATTTAGAACTTAAATCTTTTTTAAAAACAAAAAAGTAAAATCTAAAATCCAAAAAATTTAGAACTTAAATCTTTTTTAAAAACAAAAAAGTAAAATCTAAAATCCAAAAAATTTAGAACTTAAATCTTTTTTAAAAACAAAAAAGTAAAATCTAAAATCCAAAAAATTTAGAACTTAAATCTTTTTTAAAAACAAAAAAGTAAAATCTAAAATCCAAAAAATTTAGAACTTAAATCTTTTTTAAAAACAAAAAAGTAAAATCTAAAATCCAAAAAATTTAGAACTTAAATCTTTTTTAAAAACAAAAAAGTAAAATCTAAAATCCAAAAAATTTAGAACTTAAATCTTTTTTAAAAACAAAAAAGTAAAATCTAAAATCCAAAAAATTTAGAACTTAAATCTTTTTTAAAAACAAAAAAGTAAAATCTAAAATCCAAAAAATTTAGAACTTAAATCTTTTTTAAAAACAAAAAAGTAAAATCTAAAATCCAAAAAATTTAGAACTTAAATCTTTTTTAAAAACAAAAAAGTAAAATCTAAAATCCAAAAAATTTAGAACTTAAATCTTTTTTAAAAACAAAAAAGTAAAATCTAAAATCCAAAAAATTTAGAACTTAAATCTTTTTTAAAAACAAAAAAGTAAAATTGGGGTAGAGAAAGGGGAAATGGAGAGGGGAATTTATTTATTTTTGGGTACAAAACAGAGGTAGTAAATTATATATTAATATGCGTGATTACAAAGCAATGGTAGAGCATGGCTGCGATTTGTATCTAGAGAGGGGGGTTGGGTTGATTACAATATTTACTAGTACTAGTTGGCTTTTAAAAAAAAGTTGGCGTAATATGCCTAGCAAAAGAAGTTTCCGCTTTTTTTGCTTTGGAGAGGGAATTACAATATGCAGAATCGAACCCTCATCAATAAGGTGGAAATTCAGATAGCTAACTAACTGAGCTATTAATATTCCAAATTCTAATCCACGAACCAAAAATTCAACAAATTTTGAATTTCGATTCAAGATTTCCCAAACTATATATGCTCACCCCTGCTCCAAACCTATTCACAATTTCAACCTTTCTTGGGAAGTTCTACCAATGTTTGTCTAAAATGAAATAGAATCAGATAAGGCTGGAACTTTTTTTTGTTAGGCTTACTAAACCGACGGAAATTGTACTAGTACTAATGTGTCCCTTAACATTGATAGCAGTCCAGCACTGTCACTCTCTTGTAATGACGCATATCAAATATTAATTTTATTTATTTATTTTTATGTTTTAATATTAAGCATTAATTAATTATTTTTTTAATAATAAAAAAACTCACAAAGAAATTTGCCTTATCGGAGTTGACATTTATCCATGTCGAACCGGCCTCTTGCACCAGCTGGAAGATGTTGTAGATTGAAGTGATATATAGGAGATAGGTTATTTTGAAGATATGATCATAGAACAGACTGAGGTTCTGAAATTGAATTATATTATTATCGATTATCAAAATGAATCTTTTCATGTGTTTGATGGCTTGACCCATGAAATAGTATAAGCCTCACGTGAATTAGGGTATGTTGAGACTTGAGAACATAATTAATTAAATAGAAGTGTATTTTTTTTCTTATAGATGATCAATACCTAAATTATATTAGAAATTATTATATATGATCTAGAATCGAGATATACTCCAAGAAGAGGTGTTAGAGATCATTAATAAAAGATTGAAATAGTTTATTTTCGTATGATGGACTTCGTTAAATATCAAAAATATTGTAAAAATGATAGAACATTACACGTGTAGCCATGATAAAGTAATATAGAATGTTATTGATACTTTATTAAAATTCAATAATAAAGATTTGATCATTGCTATGAACTTCTTTCATGCCATCAGCTGTGAACAAGTAAAATAGCCACTAGCTATGACCAAAGTATAACTCTTTTTAGAAGCAAATAAAAATGGGAGAAAAACACAACCTTTGCTGCATAGAAACCTTTGCTAAAAAGCTAGAAAGAAACTCTACAAATGGGGTTGATTTATTGTCAAAAGTCCTAGACTTGCTACCAAGTCATTATTAAGTAATTTCTATACCCAAATGGCATTAGCCCTAATGAGCAATTGTTTAAGCTTACCCCTCACATTAAGGCTCATTATCTCATTAGCACCACCAACTAACTCTTTCCCTATAAATATTGCTGGAACACTTGGCTGACACCCTAGTTCCATCAATGCCTTCTCCATTTGCTTCCCATTTGGATGTGTATCGAGCTCGTAAATTGTAGGGTTTGCTCCAAAACTACGAATTAGGGTTTCAATGCTGTGAGAAATGCAACAACTACTCTTTGTGAAAATCACCACCGCGCTTGTTGCTCCCAACTTCATCACCATGTCCATTTTGAAACAACTTCAAGAAACAATGAGTAGTTTGGCCCAAATGCCAAGAAATATGTATATAAGTAGCTTTTAGTGAAGAGGAAAGAAGTATTGATAGCTAAATGCTTGTGAAGTGAATTTGAGGATTGATTTGTTGTTGAGAAAATTGAACCAAACATGAAGCTATATATAGAGGCATTATGTTAACTAAAAGACAAAATTAAAAAAGATAAAAATTGCTAAGAATTACAAGTTGAAGATATGATATATCTAGATTGTTCTTGATTACACTTGTATGATAATAAGAGCATATTGTATGCCATTTCTTGATTCTAGAGTAGCATAACATACTCAAGCTGAAAATGAAAGGAATATAATCTATCACCTTTAAAATATTCCCACAACATTGTAAAAAAAAAAAAAAAAAAAAAAAACTTCTGTTACTTTTGATTTGACAAAAATAAATGAAATCTTTTTTCAGAATATATATCCTTATACTAAAGACGTGTTGTTGAAATCAAGTCGACATTATACGATATGTACCTTAGAGAATTTTTTGAAGCTTCTCCTAGTTTGGTTGTATAAAGTAAAATGCACCCTTACTACCTCGAAAGGCCACATATATTATCATTTTAGCTAGTTGTGTGGAACATTTTTGGATCTGAGGTAAGAAAAATCAAATCTATAGAAGATCATTATAAAAGAAACTATCTTATTCCATTATATTTATGTATAGGATATAAATGCACATTGGTTATTGTCGTACATATGGGGAAATTAAGATTACATATACAAGTCATAATCATACACTAATAAGATATACAACTAGATGATAATCGTCTAGTTCTACACTCTATCAAACAATCCCTAATAATACTCGTCTTGCAAATTGAGGGTGGCTCTGTCACTTTGAGTTTTTTTTCGGCTAAAAACTTTGCATCCATTGATCATTCACGTGACTTCTTATTGAATCTACGGTAGTTAAAGGGTATATATATACATGACAATAAAATCCTTATTAAACAAGGAGACTAATTCATCTAATGCATAAATATGTTATTGGACTTATTAATATTGGAGATATGTGTAATGGATTAATGTCCAATGGTGTAATGACCCGGTCGGTCATGTTTGAAAAGTTTTGTAAAATTATTATTTTTCCCCTCGTGATACCGACCTCGAGTCTTTTATGTTGAGCTTGAAAAGTTGGTTTTGAACTTTGAGCTAAAAGTTGAGAATTTGGTAAGTTTTGAGTTTGAAAGGTTAAGTGATTAAGAAAGTGGGTTTTGGTGTCTTTTGGAGTTTCGAATGTCAGAATGAATTCCGTCGATTCCATCAGTCCCAAAATGTGAAATCTGATCCGTGAGAGTTGTCGGTTTCAGATTACGAGTCTTTTTTGAGGATTTGAGGTCCAATGTTGTGAAATTATGGAAATTTAGCATTTGGGTTGACTTTGGTCAACAATTAGGGGTCGGATGCTCGGATCGGGATTCTAAGAGCTCAGTTGGATTCAGGGGATGATTTTAGACCTATGTGAGGCCTTGGTTGATTTTTGAGAGGTCCCGAGCTTGTTTCAGCCTTTTAGTTTCTTGTGGTTTTCATGGATGTCGGGTCAAGGAAACCTCAAATTTGTGTTTCGATGGTTCCATTGAATTCAGAACGTCGAATATAATTGATTTTCATATGTGGTTTGTGTGCACGGGGATCAGAACAAATCTCGAAGGTCCTTTCGATGTCTTTTTGTTGGCTAATATTGTTTCTAGTGTTGCAGTGTCTGCTTAAGCGGAACATGATTCGCTTTAGCGATGGTCACTTAAGTGGAACCAGGTTCGCAAAAGCGAGACCCTAGCTTTTACGAGGTTCGCTTAAGCAAGGACTTGGTTCACTTAAGCAACACTTGAGAGGGTTTTGCTGCCATTTCGGGGTTTAAGCCTCATTTCACCATTTTTGAGTTTTGGGAGTTTTGGGAAGACGATTTGAACCAGGTTTTCGAGTAAAAACTTTTGGGTAACGATTTTTAACTCTAAATCTTCAATTACCCATTGTTATTTATGGATTTATGTGTTCAAATCAAGCTTTGAAATGAGAAATTTGGGGTTATCTTTAAGAACCCAAGAATTTAATAAAATGGTGATTTTGAAATGGTTTTGATTCATTTTGTGAAATGGTTCTCACTAATGAGTTCCTAAAGCCTTAAACATCGTTTTCAAGTATTATTTTCCAAATTCAAACCTCCATTTTAAAATTGCATTTTGAGTTAATTTCCCATTTCTATTCATAATTGAAGTGGGAAGTGTTATTTCCGATGTGTGATTGTGAATATACTTGATTATTTTAGATTGTTTGGCTTTGAAAGTGATTCGGAAGGGGAAGACTCAACTCTTGGAGTGATTGTTGATTGATTCAAGGCAAATAACTTCCTAAATCTTGTATTCTAGTTGAATTTGTATACTTCCTTTGTTGCTTGTGTGTGTTGGGAGTAATGAGGATGAGGTGAAGGGTTAAATTGTCCACTTGTTACATCTAAATGAATATAAAAAAGGAGTTGAAATGAAAAAAAGTTATGTGTTGATCATGATGATGTAAATTACCTTATTGTAACCCTTGTTGATTGATTGATGAAATGCTTGAAAGCATGAATGTAGACTTGAATTGTGTAATTTGTTGTCTCTTCTATGCGGTGTGATATTTCTTGTGCGCATTGATCATTGGACACCGTGATTAGACATGTGATGGTTATGAGGCTGAGGTCTTTGTCAGCAAGTGTTATTATGCCGAGGTCTTTACCGACAAGTGTGACTTGGCTGAGGTCATTACCGGTGAGTGTTCATATGCCGAAGTCATTACCGGTAATGGTTATAAAGCCGATGGAAAGTGGTTCCGGCCAGAGATTGATTATTGTGACTTGATGTATAAATGTTTATGCATGAATTGTTTGATACTTGAAATTGATGAACTTGTTATGTGTGACTGAACTACTTGACTTTGAGGTTGACTTATTTGATTCGTTTAATTGTTGAATTGTGGTTATTGATTTGCGAATATTGGGCCTGTGAGCCGTGTGTTGTAGGATTGCTAGCTAGGTTAGGCTGATTTTGCGTAGGTTGTAGTTTGAGGAGGTTCGGTTGGAGAGTCGGGGGTATTCAATTTCTAGTTAGTTGCTTTGCTTAGTAGGTTGCTTGTTGGATACTGTGTTGTTGGTACTCACCCCTTGCGTCTACAGTTGTGTAGGTTCCGAGATCGGATCCGCGTGATCTCTCTCTCTTTCTTCTATCTCGAGACTTGTCAAAGACTTGAAGAGGTAGCTACTTGTCATTCAGCGGACCCTTTTTTTCCTTTTCTTACACTTTGTTCTATTTGAGAAACAAAGACTAAGACTAGTATTTATTTCTTAATTCCTTAGTTATATATTTAGTGGCTTGTACACGTGACAACCAAATTTTGGAGGTTTTAATAGAAGAATAATTTTTTTGCTTTATCTTGTTCTTGCTTTTACTGTTTTCCAGATTTCTTTCGTTTTCATTGGATTGAGGCTGACTTGTCTTGGTGCGAATAGACAAGTGTCATCACGTCCTTTTTTAGATCGTGAAAAATGGGTAGGATTACATATAAGATATAATAATTTCGAAGTATTCAAAAAATTTAATAATCAAGTACTAAATCTAAAATCCAAAATATAGGAACTTAAATCCAAAATCAAATCCACAAACCGAAATCCAACATTGTCCAAATTATGCTCACCTCTACTTCGAACCTATTCACAACTTTTAAGTTGACAAGCTTATTGATAACCCGAAATTAAATAGTCGTTACATTTTGATACCTTAACCAAGTAATATGACCTTTCAATGTAGTAAGAGAACATCGATTGAATAATTTGTACCATATTGTCAAAGGGAATTTGTACCAAGTTTGTCATAGGAAAATTCTTCTGTGGTACGGAACTTGGTTTTAATTAACAGCATGTCTATGAGGATATATTCTAAAAAAAAAAACATTTTTTCTCAAATTAAAAGTAAGATATTATTGAAAAAGATCACTCCAGCTGGATATAGTATTTCCCTTTTAGCAGATACATTGTTTTCTGGAGGAAAATATTCACAAAATAATTTTTTATTCTTATCCCAATTTAATGAATTAATAGGGGATAAGTGCTGCTGTTATAATCGATTTTAGTGCAAACTGGAAATGCAACGTTCATAATTCTTGAAACATTTTAATTTAAATGTATATATACACTTTTCATGATTTCATGTAATTAATTATTGGAACATACAAGTCAATATTTTATAAATTTAGTTAAAAATAACAACAACGTACTAGATCAAGTTCGCAATTGAAGGGTATGTTGAAGACATAGTAGTTAAGTAAATAAAAACGTGATCTGATCTGTAACGTAACGATTTAAGTTAAAGATGAAGTGACGGCCATACAATATAATGTTCTTGGAATATTTTAAAGGTGATAGTTACATTCTTTTCATTTTCAAGCTTGAGTATAGTATGTCCTTATCATACAATTGATCAAGAACAATCTACATATATCCATCCAACAATTTTCACTTTTTCTTTTAGCTAACATATATAATAATGCCTCTATATATAAGCTTCAAGATAGGTTCAATTTTCTCAACAACAAATCTAGACTCAAATTCACTTGATCACAAACCTTCATATATCATTTCTTGTATCCTTCACAACTTCTTTAATTTCCTCTTCACTAAAAGCTATATATAAATCTTGGCATTTGGCAAAACTACTCATAATTTAATTTCTTTAAGTTGTGTAAACATGGATATGGTGATGAAGTTGGGAACATCAAGCGCGGTGGTGATATTCACAAAGAGTAGTTGTTGCATTTCTTACAGCATCGAAACTCTTATCCGTAGTTTTGGAGCAAACCCTACAATTTACGAGCTCGATACACATCCAAATGGGAAGCAAATGGAAAAGGCATTGATGGAACTAGGGTGTCATCCAAGTGTGCCAGCAATAATTATAGGGAAAGAGTTAGTTGGTGGTGCAAATGAGATAATGAGCCTTAATGTGAGGGGCAAGCTTAAGCAATTACTCATTAGGGCTAATGCCATTTGGGTATAGAAAGTAATTATAATTAGGTATAACAAGCGTATATATTTGGAGTTTTTTTATATAATAAATATACAACTTATGCATAGTCTTTTAGCTTCTTTGGATGGTTGTTTTTTTCTACCTATTTGATTTGGTTCTTGATGTATAAATAAATAATAATATCTTATACTATAATATATGATTAACTGCTCTTTATTTTGTTATGCTTTTCAGTTTAAGGTTGAGCAAGGTCTATTACAATGACAAATATACATAATATACATATCAAGGCCATAAAAATGATCTCCAGTACATTTAAATACTCTTGAGTTTATAATCTAGTACATTTATGGGGAATATATTTCCTTAGTTTTAAATTATTAGTCGTGATTTTTATAAATAATTATTTTAAGTTATTTTATCGTTTTAGAAGTTTAAGAAGTTTTTTTCCTTATTTACTCTTAATAATAATTATTTTGAAGACTACAAAACAACTGATCTTATGATTATTCAAATATCAATAAAGGATAATTCGAACCGTAGATCACATGTGGCAAATATTCCTACTCAGAATTTTTTTTAGTAAATTATCATTAAGAGGATTTGACATTAATTATTTTTTTAAAATTTTAAGTAATGACAGGTTCCAATTTGCACAAGGTATATTACTACAACAAATGTCATATTTAGCTATAAAATTATTAGGTACGACACATAATTCGTCACTAATTACTCACTTTCTGTGACAAAAATTACATTTTGTGTTTAAATACACATGTCACTTACTATTAGTGACTGACACATTATTTTGTTACTAATAACGTACCCAATTTGTGGCAAACCATTATTTGTCTTAAAAACAAGTTATATTTTGTCCACAAAAAAGTTTCGTCACAAAAAATTGATGTTGCAATAGAGACGAATTAGAGTTTGTAGTTAAATATTTTATGGTTTAGCCACAAATTTTTATATTTAAGTGTTACGTAAGATTTTGTCACTAATAATATAAAGAATTAGTGGCGATTATTTTATTGTCTCTAATGAACTTGTGATTTAGTGACGATAAGTTTTTGTCACAAAATATGTAATGTTTAAATAGTGACGATTTCAAATTTACAGTTGAATAATTAGTTATTTGCTATGAAAAATTCATAGCTTAATATAAAATGATCCTTGCCAATGCTTTATTACGATTACAAATGATAATTTTCAAATACTTTTTTGAAGCTCACTCTTAGAAAATAACAAGACGAATTCATAGATAACGTGGAACTACATCTTATGAAAAGGCAAGTGTGGGTGCAAATATAAAATCTACTGTGAGTCTGAAATGTGATTTTGCAAATTAAAGAGTAATTTGTCACACCCCACATGAACATGATCAACACCCTGAAGCTCTAGCTTTACCGCAACGAACCAATCTTTGAAAATATAATATATATGGCCAACATATACTCTCTACTCATCAAAACACACCAATAAAAGAGTTTTGAAAAAAGAAGAAGATATTTTTCTTACTTTATATAGAAAAGACATTTTTCTTAAATTTGAGATAAAATAAGTCTATTTGAAAAACATTAATTAAGAAATTAAATATGAGAAAATTGAAAAATATTTTTGAAAAATGTTTTCCTCCCAGCCAAACACCTCATTTATTTATGAGTAAATTTTAGGAGTATCAAAGATAAAAATCATATTAGTGCTCTATAGCTACATTTTTGCTATTTGCTCTCCATAGCCAAATTATGTTTGCTACGGAGCATATGATTTGTATAAATCGCGGCAATTTGTATAAATCGCGCGCTAATTCATCTAGGTCTATAAAAATTGTGTTGTATATGTATATGTTCTTTGTGTTAGGCTAGAGTGGCGAGCGATATTGGGAGAGAGAGAGGCGAGCGAGAGAGGGCAAAGAGTTGAGAGATGTGAATTGTATATGTATATCGGTTAAATAATTAATTGTATATATGTAAGTACTATGTATATGTATCATTGATTGTGTTGTATATTTGAATTAAATTTGAATTCGTGTACAATTGAATCAAGTTAAAACATTTGTATTTGTATATCAAATCTCTCTCTTGTTTATACAAACAAAAATTATATATTGTATTTGTATAATTTGTGTTTGTATAAAGCGGGAGAGAGAAAGACAAAAGAGAACTGGGTAGGGAAAGATTTTTATTTGTATAATTATAAGTGTATAGGACGGAAATATATGTATTTGTATTTGTATATATATACAGGTTCTCTCGCTTTATACAAACGCAAAATCAAATTATAAATTAGTGTTTGTATAAAGTGAGAGAGACGAGGGAGAGATGATTGAAAAATAGCAGAGTGACGAGCGAGATTCCAGAGAGAGGGAAGAGAGGGGAATATCAAAAAGTTTGTTGCAAATTATAATTAAATGAAACTACAATTATATCATTTATTTTGAATTAATAGGTTGCTATAATGCACAATATTCCATTTATTGAACTTGTTTTTGATGATTTTATTTTAAAAAAATTATTTCAAAAATTTCTTATTTTACATATTTCATAAAAAAAAAATTGAAAAGAGAAGAAGACAAAAGAGTTAAAAGAGCAAAATTTAAAAAAAAAAATCTTTCCTTACATAATTCCCAAAAGAGAAAACTAGAAAAAGAGGAAGATGAACAGAAATTGAAGGGCAAAAAAATGAAAATGTCCAACCCCAACTTCTTCCTACCCCCTCTCCACCAAAATTTTCAATCACACTTTCTCCCAAATTTTGATTCCCTCCAAGTTTTATTTTCCCCATCAAATCAGATTCCCGCTTCCCAAATTTCTCAATCAGTTGTACAAACTAGAAAGCTAAAAGATACAACCTTTAACACTGTGATAAAGAGTGCTTGATAGGTTGACCTTGGCTTAGTTAATGTGAACTAGCATTGATTGTTATTTTGGGATCATTTCTTATCAAATAAAAGTTCTCTATCAATTTATAAGATGAGTGCATAGGCATTACTGAATGAAGTTGATGTTTCCTTGTAATATCATCTGGATGTAAGCATCCGACGACCTTCCTTAGAAGTTGTTAGAGCTATGTGGGTTGTGATTTTTCCTTAATATATAGGGGTGGACATAAATATCGAAAATAATTAAATGAAATCGTGTCCGATTGTTAATTGGTATATATTTTTCTGTTAAACTTGAATTTTTAATTCTTGGTTATAGAATTTGGTATATATTTTTCTGTTAAACTTGAATTGTTAGTTCTCATTTTTGTTACCTTTGAATTTTGAAGCCTGATTTCTTATTTATTTATAGTATTATAGATACTTTTGTCTGATTCAAGGGATATATATAGGTTGTCATTTATTAATAAAGGTTTGAAGAAAACTTATATTCTCGTCTTTCAGGAAGGAAAAAATTAGGAAGATCTAGTTAAAGATTTGGTTAAGGAAATATATATCAGTTAGTGTATCATTTTTACAGACATTACTCAGCTTAAACTTGAGAATTTTCAGTCTTTTAAGCTTTCCTTGATATGCAATAGTTAGTTATAGATGTCCACTACATGCTAAACCATGTATATATCTAGTCTAACATTTTTCTTATGAAATATTTTTTTTTAATAGTTAATACAACTTGCACTAGAATAAGGTGACTTGATTTTTCGTTAGGTTAACTTGGTTAATTTACTGTCTCATGATACCATCATTGATTGACTTTATTTGTTTGATTCTAATGTGAGCAGTTTGTATGAAAGTTTTGTGATATACCAGGAATTAGTATGTTAAACTTGTAATGATTATGTTTTCATTTATAATGTAGAATCTGTAACTAATATATACTCTATTGGTTTTGCATTAGATATACTATTTTGAATTGATCTTTTTTTCCTTTTTAATTAGATGTTGATATTCAACTAGAATAAAAAAAAGATTGGGGAAAGGATTGAAGGTAAGTCGTGAAAAAGCTAGAAGAAGAGTTTTGAGAAATGAAAAAGTCTGAAAAAAAGATATGATATTTGAGATTCGAGTTATTATAGAGGTTGCTTAAGATTATTTCATCAACCAAGCTATCAAATGAGTTCAAAACTTTCCTCTACATACAAACAAGTGGAAAGAGAGGAGACAAGTGGAAGGAACTTGCAAGCAAGAGAAAGACACAAACACTGAGTATAATATATTGTACTTTACAAGATTTTTGACAAATAAAATTCTTTGTACAGTTTGTTTGGAAACTAGTGTTGGCTTTGGAAGTGAATACTTGATTATTTTAGATTGTTTGGCTTTGGAAGTGATTCGGAAGGGGAAAACTCAACTCTTGGAGTGATTATTGATTGATTTAAGGCAAATGGCTTTCTAAATCTTGTATTCTAGTTGAATTCGTATACTTCCTTTGTTGCTTGTGTGTGTTGGGAGTAATGAGGATGAGGTGAAGGGTTAAATTATCCACTTGTTACATCTGAATGAATATAAAAAGGGGTTGAAATGAAAAAAAAGTTGTGTTGATCATGATGATGTAAGTTACCTTATTGTAACCCGTGTTGATTGATTGATGAAATGCTTGAAAGCATGAATGTGGACTTGAATTGTGTAATTTGTTGTCTCTTCTATGCGGTGTGATATTGCTTGTGCACATTGATCAATGGACAACGTGATTAGACATGTGATGATTATGAGGTTGAGGTCTTTGTCGGCAAGTGTTATTATGCCGAGGTCTTTACTGGCAAGTGTGATTTGGCCGAGGTCATTACCGGCGAGTGTTCATATGCCGAAGTCATTACCGGTAATGGTTATAAAGCAGATGGAAAGTGGTTCCGGCAAGAGATTGATTATTAATGTGACTTGATGTATAAATGTTTATGCATGAATTGTCTGATACTTGAAATTGATGAACTTGTTATGTGTGACTGAACTACTTGACTTTGAGGTTGACTTATTTGATTCGTTTAATTGTTGAATTGTGGTTATTGATTTGCAAATATTGGGCCTGTGAGCCGTGTGTTGTAGGATTGCTAGCTAGGTTGGGCTGATTTTTGTGTAGGTTGTAGTTTGAGGAGGTTCGGTTGGAGAGTCGGGGGTATTCGATTTCTAGTTAGTTGCTTTGCTTAGTAGGTTGCTTGTTGGGTACCGTGTTGTTAGTACTCATCCCTTGCGTCTACAGTTGTGTAGGTTCCAAGATCGGATCCGCGTGATCTCTTTCTCTTTCTTCGATCTCGAGACTTGTCAAAAACTTGAAGAGGTAGCTACTTGTCATATAGCGGACCCTTTTTTCCTTTTCTTACACTTTGTTCTATTTGAGAAACAAAGACTAAGACTAGTATTTATTTCTTAATTCCGTAGTTATATATTTAGTGGCTTGTACACGTGACAACCAGATTTTGGAGGTTTTAATAGAAGAATAAATTTTCCGCTTTATCTAGTTCTTGCTTTTACTGTTTTCCGCATTTCTTTCGTTTTCGTTGGATCGAGGCTGACTTATCTTGGTGGGAACAGACAAGTGTCATCACGTCCTTTTTTAGATCGTAAAATGGGTAGGATTATGTATAAGATATAATAATTTCGAAGTATTCAAAAAATTTAATAATCAAGTACCAAATCTAAAATCCAAAATATAGGAACTTAAATCCAAAATCAAATCCACAAACCGAAAATCCAACATTGTCCAAATTATGCTCACCTCCACTTCGAACCTATTCACAACTACTAAGTTGACAAGCTTATTGATAACCCGGAATTAAATAGTCGTTACATTTTGATACCTTAACCAAGTAATATGTGACCTTTCAATGTAGTAAGAGATCATCGATTGAATAATTTGTACCATATTGTCAAAGGGAATTTGTACCAAGTTTGTCATAGGAAAATTCTTCTGTGGTACGGAACTTGGTTTTAATTAACAGCATGTCTATGAGGATATATTCTAAAAAAAAAAAAACATTTTTTCTCAAATTCAAAGTAAGATATTATTGAAAAAGATCACTTCAGCTAGATATATTATTTCCCTTTTAGCAGATACATGTTTTCAGGAGGAAAATATTCACAAAATATTTTTTTATTCTTATCTCAATTTAATGAATCAATAGTGGATAAGTGTTGCTCTTTCAGCAGCGTCGGAAGGCGGAGGTGAACAACAAGGACTATCTCTCGTATAGCCGATATCCCACCCTTCTTCCGTAAGGATGGATTCGGGCTTAAGCCAACTCGACCAAGGGGGGGAGGATAACTCCTTTTCAATAATAGGAGCGTAACCTACTACTAATGTATGTAATCGATTTGAGTGCAAACTTGAAATGCAACGTTCATAATTCTTGAAACATTTTAATTTAAATGTATATATACACTTTTCATGATTTCAAATGAAACTAGATCACAATCAAAATGATATTAATAACTCTTCAAGTACGTCAAAGAAAGAGCGAATCGAAACCGAAAAATTTAGCTTCCAATCATCTCCTCTGAACATCAACATCACACGTCGATCAAACAGGAAAAAGGTACAAGGAGATCTCAAAGTACAACCTACCATGAGTTCAAACACTTTGAATAGTTTACATGAAGGCTTTAAAACCAACTCCCAAAAGGAAATACTACATACAAATTTTAGCCAAAAGCTTTTTAACAATGTCTCAATACAATCGCTTATTCCTCAACCAGCAACAACCAAACAACCATCACCAGAGACTCATCATGTCAAACAGTCATCTCCCTCACCACCTGATGATGAGCAACATCAACACTCAACCACCCTACCAAATAGAGAACCATCAATTCCAAGAAATCCCAAATTACATTCCAAGAAATCATGTATTCCAGAACCTCACAAATCCATACACTCCATTCGACACGAACTATATAACGCAGAATCATCATCTGCTAACAATATTCCCACATGCAGTCCAAACGTCGCCTTATGCGACGTGGGAGGGGATGCTCAACCTGAATCAGAACGACCTCAACCCCACTCCTCTACCAAATATAATAGAGGAAAGGATGACAAACAGTCTAAATACGACTAGCGTCGACACAACTCGAGCTAACCCAAGAGCAACCACTCTGGAATTCTATCATATCCTCCACTACCCCCACAACCCTCTCCAACCTAAACTTACAACAAAATCAGGCTTATACACCAACTGAGTTGCTTTGTCAACTCCTCATTAAAAGAAATACTGGACATGCACAATCAAAATCAGGAATACGAGGACATGATGTTCAACGAAGAGGACCAAGATACGAAGGACCAAGTGGTTCCGCAGATGCCACTAGAAACACCATTGTCCCCTATGAACCATCATGCCACATATCAAATGAGAGAAGAGGTACTAAACATGCTAGATCATCATACTCCAATCCTCTTCTTGAGGAACCCATTGACTTTGGACATGCTCCAAAATACCGAAAAGAAATACCTAGTCAGAGTGCCACAAGCAGTGAGGACAACATCCATTTCAATACGGCACTACAACTCACAGATTCCCTAAAACTATGTAGCTATAATCATTCCAACTTTGAAGGGGAAGCAAGTAATGGATGGGGAGAACCTAACCAAGCTAGATTCAAATGTGAACCTAGAAATGTCGTTGATGCCAGGAGGGAGCTCCAACTCACAGGAAGGTATAACGATGAAGATGCTACTTTGGAATTGTAGAGGAGCACACAACTCAAACTTTATGAGTAATATGCGTGCACTAATTGAATGGAATAATCCTACGATTCTTGCCCTTACTAAGACGCGAATAGAGGATCATGATAACCTACTTCAAGCATTGGGCTTCACTGATGTCATACAAATTCCAGCGATTGGATACTCGGGAGGAATCACACTATTCTGGAAAAACTCGGAGGTCACAATAGAACCATTTGTGCTAATAGAACAAGAGATCCACACAACTATCGAGGTAAGCACGACTTCTCCTAAATGGCATATATCTGTAATCTATGCAAAAAATTCATACAAGCATAGAAAAAATACTCAGGGAAAACTTGAGAAATATCACTACTAGCATAATTGGTCCTTGGTTGGTATGTGGTGATTTTAATGAAGTTACAAACGCACTAGAAAAATTAGGAGGAAGACCTATTAACAATACTAAATGCTCTGCTTTCATAAACTGTTTAGATGATATGAACATGATAGACCTTGGTTTTACGGGCCTAAAATACACTTGGTCAAATAAGCATAAAAACAAAAGAACTCTAATCATGGAAAGACTAGATAGATTTCTTAGCAATCACGAATGGTTAAATCTATTTTTGGACTCTACGGTACACCACCTCCCTCGTACTCACTCAGATCATTGTCCTGTTTTTTTGAATTGCACAAAAAATGTTAATAAACCTAACAAAATCTTTAGATTCAAGTCAATGTGGTTAAGGCACCCACACTTTTCGAATGTAGTAAGGAAAGCATGGGAAAACAATAGAAGCTATAGTAAATGCCTTGGAAAATTTTACAAAAGCTACTAGAATCTGGAACAAGAAAACGTTTGGGAACATTTTCAAACAAAAGAAAGATGTCCTGAAAAGGATTAATGGACTTCAAAGAATGGATGAAAACTATAAAAAGCCTTTCCACATATATCTTGATCAGGAAAAGCTCATTAAAGAGTACAATGAAATCCTTAAAAGAGAGGAAGATTTTTGGAAGTTAAAATCAAGAGTTCATTGGCTAAACGATGGGGATGCTAATACAAAATTCTTCCATATTTCTACAACTAATAGGAGACGTAGAAATAGAATTATAGGATTAAATGATTCGGTGGGAAATTGGACTTTCGACCCTGAAACTATAAATAATACTATCATCCATCATTTCAAAACCATTTACACTACTGAGTTAATTAAATGCGACCTTGAAAATCCTAAATTATGTGTAAATGCTCTCTCAATGGAAGATAGTGATCTAATAGGAAGACCTCTAGAAAAAAAAAATGAAATAAAAAATGCTATTTTCTCCTTCAAACCTCTTAAATCACCGGGTCTGGATGGATTACATCCATTGTTCTTCCAAAAATATTGGAAAGATATAGAGGAATCTATCATAACTACTTGTGAAAAAGTTTTTCTAACTTCCGCTGTCCCCCCAAAATTAAACGAAACTTTCACTTGCCTTATTCCTAAAATAAAAAATCCGGAACAAATTACTCATTATAGACCCATTAGCCTTTGTAATACCATTTATAAAACCATCACAAAAAGTATAGTAAACAGAATCAGACCTTACTTAGATAAAATCATTAGCCCCCAACGATGTAGTTTCATACCCGGAAGTAGAGTTCTTGAAAATGCAATTATAGTCCAAGAAGCCATACATTCTTTACCAAAAAACAAAAGGAAAGTTTGGGAAAATGCTACTAAAAATTGATTTAGAAAAGGCTTTCGACAGATTAGAATGGTCGTTCGTAAAACAATCTCTTACCATCCTAAACTTTCCTAAAAATATTATTAATCTCATAATGTCTTGCAGAAGCACTTCGTCTATATCAGTCCTAGTTAATGGTACCCCCACAAACTACTTTCTACCATATAGGGGCATTAGACAAGGAGATCCATTATCTCCTTACATTTTCATAATATGTATGGAATCTTTAACAAGATTAATAAATTATGCTACTCATCAGCAATACTGGCAACCGATTAGGATCGGAAGAATAGGAATACCTATCTCCCACCTACTGTTTGCTGATGATATCATTCTTATGGCAAAAGCAGATAAAGAAAATGCGGCCACGATAATTCAGATCTTTAACACGCTCTCAACACAATCAGGGCAAAAAATAAATTTTAATAAGTCCTCAATTATCTTCTCAACAAATGTTTCTACAGAAAATAAAAATGAGCTCTCTACTATTATGAACATCCGACAGAAAAATAGGTTGGGAAAATATCTTGGGTTACCCATAACTAGCTACCACCCTAAAAGTTCAGATTATCAATACATTATAGATAGCATGAACAACAAATTAAAAGGATGGAAAGCTCAATTCTTAACTCTAGCAAGAAGGACTACTTTAGTTAAATCAGTCCTCGCATCTATCCCGACCTATGCCATGCAATGCAACTTACTCCCCAAAGAAACTTGTAAGCATATAGATCGAATACAAAGAAATTTTCTCTAGGGATCAATGTCAGAAAAAAGGAAACTCCATTTGGCAAATTGGGATCTTGTGACTACACCTATTAAAGAGGGTGGACTAGGAATTCAAAAAACAAAAGGAAATTTTTTTGCTCTACTAGCCAGCCTAAATTGGAGAATTTCTTAACAACTCGGACCATCTATGGGCAAATGTTTTAAAAAATAAATATAATAAGAGGAGAAGAGGTAATATGATGAAGTACTATCCCTACGACTCATATATTTAGAAAAGTCTTAGTAAAACCTTTCCCTTATTCCACAAGGGACTATCATGGAATGTGGGAAATGGAAATAAAATTCAGATATGGGATGACAACTGGATTGAAGCCTCGTACTCTTTGTGCAAAGTAATTGAAGGCCCTCTAAATAAAAACGACTCCAACGCATCAGTTTCTCAACTCATCATGGGACTTATCAAAATTATCCTTCAATATTCCTAGAACAATAAGTGAGGCAATCCAAAATACCTACATCCAAACCTCTCCCCGAAAAAGTGATAATTACTATTGGAATACAAGCAACGATGGCGACTTTAGTACCAAAGGGGTTTACGATATCTATTTATCTGTAACTTGTAATCCTAGTATCAATAAGAACATCAACCACAACTAGGTATGGAAAACCTTAGCAATAAACAAAGTAAAAAAAATTCTTTGGTTGTTTACTTTAGAAAAGCTCCCTACAACTTTAGCTTTGTATAATAGGAACATAATAAGATATAAAACTTGCTACTCTTGCACAAATGAAGAAGAAAATGTAACCAAACTGTCACAAAGAAATTCAAAAATTATGCTCATCAAGGCAGTACACTTCGCTAGAAAACTCGCAGATAGTGCCCACGGCTTGCCTAGTCCCGATAATTCTTTGGAATACCTGGAAGAATAGAAACAATAAGCTCTTTAAAAATCAAAACATTATTAGACTGCCCAGTACTCTACAAAATATCTCGTTCCAAGCAATAGAGTACTACCATTTAGTTCACTCCCAACCAAAGAAACTACCTCGATTTATGACCTGTGTAGCTTGGCATTGGCCGCCTGAAGGAATGCTTAAACTAAATATTGACGGTTCCTTTAATCAAAACTCAAAAATGGGTGGAACCGGTGGAGTTATAAGGGACCATCTAGGCAGTTGGATTGTAGGATTTTCTTGCAAAGTAAAAGTCGTTAATGCCCATCATGCGAAACTACTAGCTTTGCTCCATGGTTTGAATCTAGCACAAAAAATAAACATTAACCATTTGCTCGTGGAGACTGACTCTCAAGTATTACTTAACACCTTAAAAAGTTCTAAACCAATAAACTCACACATTTATTCGGATTGCAGGTCAATGCTCCTACTGATGGGAGGATCAACAATAAATCATATAATGAGGGAGGCTAACTCAGTAACAGACATATTAGCGGAATATGGAAGGAAGACTATGGATCCAAATATGCATATGAACAAGTTGTTTGTTTTTGAAGCATCTTCTTCCTTTACTTTAAAAGCTCTTAAAGGAGATGCGAATGGAACTATATCGTTTAGATCAGTTCCTTTTTATATGGATGAACCTACTAATAAATAAATAAAATCCTTCCAATTCCAAAGTGAAAAAAAAGTCAATATTTTATAAATTTAGTTAAAAATAACAACGTACTAGATCAAGTTCGCAATCGAAGGGTATGTTGAAGACATTGCTACTCCTTTTGATTCAAGTGTTCACTTATTTCCTGTTGAAATTTAAAATGATGTAATAAATCAAAGGGAATATGCTAGCATAATCGAAAGTTTATGTAAGCATGTTGCTACTCCTTTTGATTCAAGTGTTCACTTATTTCCTGTTGAAAGTGAAAATGATGTAATAAATCAAAAGGAATATGCTAGCATAATCGGAAGTTTGAGGTATGTGGCTGATTGCACCAGGCTTGATATTGCATATACAGTAGGAGTACTTGGCAGGTTTACAAACAAGCCAAGTAATGAACATTGACATGTTATAACAAAAGTTATGAGATATTTAATTGGAACAAAAAATTGTGGTTTGTTCTATAAAAAATATCCTCCTGTACTTGAAGGCTTTTGTGATGCAGATTGGAACACATTATCAGGTGATTCCTGTTCTACCGCTGGTTATGTCTTTACTTTAGGTGGTGGTGCTATTTGTTGGAAATCAAAAAGCAAACTATAATTGCTAACTCTACCAGGGAGGCTGAACTAATTGCTTTAGCTTCAGCTAGTGAGGAAGCGAATTGGTTAAGAGATTTATTGTTTCAAATTCCTTATTTTGAAAAACCAATTCCTCCTATTTTAATTCATTGTGATAGCACTACTGCGATTGATAGAGTTCAAAACCGTTATTACAACGGTAAATCCCGACCTATAAGGAGGAAACACAGTAATGTAAGATCATATTTGACAAATGGTACCATTAATGTTAGATTAAGTCAAATCTTGTGATAATCTTGCAGATCCTCTTACTAAGGCCTTAACAAGAGAAAAAGTCTGGAGCACATCGAGGGGGATGGGATTTGAAGACCTATAAATCCTTGAGTCATATATGAGGAAACCCAACCTGGGGACTAGAGATCCTATAACCAGGTTCAAAGGGAAAAACTAATCATATGATGACTTGTGAAAAATGCACTACTTTTTTTATTCCCTCCCTAAGATGTGAATGCATTGTTTCATGTAGTTTGTGAAGGTTGAGTTGATAAAACTCTTAATGAATATATGTAGCCCATATGGGTACTGGAGTGTTAAGCTTACAGGAGCACTCTCGACATATTTCACCTATGTGATTGTGGAAGTAGGTCGCTTCTTATTAGAATTGGGCTTATTCTCAAAAGCACTCATGAAATCGGGATAGCACATGGCCATAACGTGCCGACTTTTAAAGCTCATGTTAACACCTTAATTATTATGTGTGGACAACGATATTTTATTTCCCTTAAGCAGTCATAGTTCAAGTCTGAGACCACTACGACTCTGGAGTAAAAGTTATTGTTTCACTAAGTGGAGATTCAATGCAGAGCATACCTTCATTATGCATAGTAGTCTTCCATCAATTGATGAACTCTCTTATCTAATATTAAAATGAGCGGGGGATTGTTAGTGTGGCAATTTAATAATTTAAGAATTCACACTTTTTGCATGGCCACATAGATGTTGGTTTATGGCCGTTGGTGCACTTCTCATATATGTTACATGATGATGGATGACTTGGCAATTGATTGTTGCCGTTGAAAATAATTATTGCTGCATTACTATTCAGCATTACTCCAAATGGAGGTGTATATGTTACAATTTTCTTGGTGCAGCTGCTGTTATAATCGATTTGAGTGCAAACTTGAAATGCAACGTTCATAATTCTTGAAACATTTTAATTTAAATGTATATATACACTTTTCATGATTTCATGTAATTAATTATTGGAACATACAAGTCAATATTTTATAAATTTAGTTAAAAATAACAACAACGTACTAGATCAAGTTCGCAATTGAAGGGTATGTTGAAGACATAGTAGTTAAGTAAATAAAAACGTGATCTGATCTGTAACGTAACGATTTAAGTTAAAGATGAAGTGACGGCCATACAATATAATGTTCTTGGAATATTTTAAAGGTGATAGTTACATTCTTTTCATTTTCAAGCTTGAGTATAGTATGTCCTTATCATACAATTGATCAAGAACAATCTACATATATCCATCCAACAATTTTCACTTTTTCTTTTAGCTAACATATATAATAATGCCTCTATATATAACTTCAAGATAGGTTCAATTTTCTCAACAACAAATCTAGCCTCAAATTCACTTGATCACAAACCTTCATATATCATTTCTTGTTCACAACTTCTTTAATTTCCTCTTCACTAAAAGCTATATATAAATCTTGGCATTTGGCAAAACTACTCATAATTTAATTTCTTTAAGTTGTGTAAACATGGATATGGTGATGAAGTTGGGAACATCAAGCGCGGTGGTGATATTCACTAAGAGTAGTTGTTGCATTTCTCACAGCATCGAAACTCTTATCCGTAGTTTTGGAGCAAACCCTACAATTTACGAGCTCGATACTCATCCAAATGGGAAGAAAATGGAAAAGGCATTGATGAAACTAGGGTGTCAACCAACACCAGCAATATATATAGGGAAAGAGTTAGTTGGTGGTGCAGATGAGATAATGAGCCTTAATGTGAGGGGCAAGCTTAAGCAATTACTCATTAGGGCTAATGCCATTTGGGTATAGAAAGTAATTATAATTAGGTAACAATCGTATATATTTGGAGTTTTTTATATAATAAAGAGAAAATGGTCAAAAACCCCATCCAACCTATGGTCGGATATCCAACTACACACTCATACTTTATAGGGGTCCTATTACCCCCCTGAACTATTTTATAAGGAAATAAATTTCACCCTAAAATGACATAGTCACTCATGTGTATTGTGGTGTAATACATGCACATGCCATGTCAGCGCCATGTCAATGCCACCCAATAAATATAATAAAAGAATTATTTTTCCTTTTTTAAATTATTATATGCCTCATTAGAAACCCTCCATTATCATTAAGAACATCACCATTATCAAACTCACTTCTCATCCATTGACATTCCGGCAAGAGAAAATACGGTAAATTTTTTCCGACGAGTAAAAGTTTCTATGACCAATATCTTTATCCTATTCCCCACAATTTCTCTCAAAGTTCATTGCTACACATTTTACTCATGTTGGAGGTTTATGAAGGGATATACCCAAAGTAGTTTATGGGCATGCCATAAATTTTGAATTCAATTTCTTTCTTTTCTTAATGTTGGTGAAAATAGCAAACCAAATTAAAACATTGAAATTAATCCAATTGAAAAAAATTATGATCCAATTGATTTTTTTATGCGCCATTTCTAAAATACCCCAATTTGTGGTTAAATTCAAGAGTGTGAAATTAGAATTAACGTTTGAGAGAAAAGCTTGTGAAGGTGTTGGAAATTGAAAATTCTATGTTTGTTTGAAATGGTTCCGGTAAAAAAATTGAATTTTGAGTTCTTTATTTTATTACTTTGATTTGGGAGTAATAACTAAATTTGTTTAAAGGTTCTTTGATTATGTAAGAGACGGTTAATATGTAAAATTCCTGAAGATATTTGTAGAGATTTATGATGAAAAATAAAAATAAAACAAAGGTGTGTAAAAGAAGAAGAGGTGTAGGGTGAGTGTGAAGAAGAAGAAGTGTGGGGCGGTTGGGTTGTGGTGGGGTGGGGTGGGGAAGATTGTTTTAATTTAATTAGAAAGAGAAAGAAAATAAAATAAAATAAAAATATGAAATAAACATAAAAGTAGCCCTATTTATTCTCTTTTCACTTGAGAGAGTGAAATACACTTTCTTAGCCAACTCAGCATTAAGGGTTTATTTATTCTATTTTAAAACAGTTCGGGGGGTGATAGGACCCCTGTAAAGTTTAAGTGTGTAATTGAGAATCCAATAATAGGTTGGAGGGGGGGGGGGGGAGAATTTGACCATTTTCTCTATAATAAATATACAACTTATACATAGAGTGTTTTAGCTTCTTTGGATGGTTGTTTTTTTCTACCTATTTGATTTGGTTCTTGATGTATAAATAAAGAATAATATCTTATACGATAATATATGATTAAGTGCTCTTTATTTTGTTATGCTTTTCAGTTTAAGGTTGAGCAAGGTCCATTACAATGACAAATATATATAATATACATATCAAGGCCATAAAAATGATCTCTAGTACATTTAAATACTCTTGAGTTTATAATCTAGTACATTTATGGGGGGAATATTTCCTTAATTTGAAATTATTAGTCGTGATTTTTATAAATAATTATTTTATCATTTTAGATATTTAAGATTTTTTTCCTTATTTACTCTTAAGAATAATTATTTTGAAGACTACAAACAATTGATCTTATGATTATTTAAAGGGCAAATGCATAAGTACCCCCCCAGCCTATGCCCGAAATCCCAGAGACACACCTAACCTTTACTAAGGTCCTATTACCCCCCCCGAACTTAATTTATCTATAATATTCTACCCCTTTTCGGCCTACGTGGCACTATCCTTGAAAAATTTGTCAACGTGCACTGGGCCCACAAGATAGTGCCATGTAGGCCAAAAAGGGGTAGAATATTACATATAAAATAACTTCGGGGGGGTAATAGGACCTTAGTAAAGGTTAGGTGTGTCTCTGGGATTTCGGGCATAGGCTGGGGGGGTACTTATGCATTTGCCCTTTAAATAATCATAAGATCAATTGTTTGTAGTCTTCAAAATAATTATTCTTAAGAGTAAATAAGGAAAAAAATCTTAAATATCTAAAATGATAAAATAATTATTTATAAAAATCACGACTAATAATTTCAAATTAAGGAAATATTCCCCCCATAAATGTACTAGATTATAAACTCAAGAGTATTTAAATGTACTAGAGATCATTTTTATGGCCTTGATATGTATATTATATATATTTGTCATTGTAATGGACCTTGCTCAACCTTAAACTGAAAAGCATAACAAAATAAAGAGCACTTAATCATATATTATCGTATAAGATATTATTCTTTATTTATACATCAAGAACCAAATCAAATAGGTAGAAAAAAACAACCATCCAAAGAAGCTAAAACACTCTATGTATAAGTTGTATATTTATTATAGAGAAAATGGTCAAATTCTCCCCCCCCCCCCCTCCAACCTATTATTGGATTCTCAATTACACACTTAAACTTTACAGGGGTCCTATCACCCCCCGAACTGTTTTAAAATAGAATAAATAAACCCTTAATGCTGAGTTGGCTAAGAAAGTGTATTTCACTCTCTCAAGTGAAAAGAGAATAAATAGGGCTACTTTTATGTTTATTTCATATTTTTATTTTATTTTATTTTCTTTCTCTTTCTAATTAAATTAAAACAATCTTCCCCACCCCACCCCACCACAACCCAACCGCCCCACACTTCTTCTTCTTCACACTCACCCTACACCTCTTCTTCTTTTACACACCTTTGTTTTATTTTTATTTTTCATCATAAATCTCTACAAATATCTTCAGGAATTTTACATATTAACCGTCTCTTACATAATCAAAGAACCTTTAAACAAATTTAGTTATTACTCCCAAATCAAAGTAATAAAATAAAGAACTCAAAATTCAATTTTTTTACCGGAACCATTTCAAACAAACATAGAATTTTCAATTTCCAACACCTTCACAAGCTTTTCTCTCAAACGTTAATTCTAATTTCACATTCTTGAATTTAACCACAAATTGGGGTATTTTAGAAATGGCGCATAAAAAAATCAATTGGATCATAATTTTTTTCAATTGGATTAATTTCAATGTTTTAATTTGGTTTGCTACTTTCACCAACATTAAGAAAAGAAAGAAATTGAATTCAAAATTTATGGCATGCCCATATACTACTTTGGGTATATCCCTTCATAAACCTCCAACATGAGTAAAATGTGTAGCAATGAACTCTGAGAGAAATTGTGGGGAATAAGATAAAGATATTGGTCATAGAAACTTTTACTCGTCGGAAAAAATTTACCGTATTTTCTCTTGCCGGAATGTCAATGGATGAGAAGTGAGTTTGATAATGGTGATGTTCTTAATGATAATGGAGGGTTTCTAATGAGGCATATAATAATTTAAAAAAGGAAAAATAATTCTTTTATTATATTTATTGGGTGGCATTGACATGGCGCTGA
>NW_006239010.1:471431-478426 GCF_000226075.1 Solanum tuberosum | reverse complement strand
CGTAGGCCAAAAAGGGGTAGAATATTACATATAAAATAACTTCGGGGGGGTAATAGGACCTTAGTAAAGGTTAGGTGTGTCTCTGAGATTTCGGACATAGGCTGGGGGGGTACTTATGCATTTTCTCATAAAGGATAATTCGAACCGTAGATCACATGTGGCAAATATTCCTACTCAGAAAAGTTTTTAGTAAAATATCAATAAGAGGATTTGACATTAATTATTTTTTTAAAGTAATGACAGGTTCCAATTTGGACAAGGTATATTACAGGAGAATGCCATATAAAATGTCCTTGTCGAGAATCATAAAAATATAATCCAGTTTAGAGTATTTTATATTATTTGATTATGGGAATTAAATAATATTTGCTGAGATGACAAAAGCGCATCCAAACCCTACTTTTTATACAATTATTTATTGGATCAAATAATGTATAATGATTTTAGATCACAAATTTCAAAAGTTTTTTGTTTTTTCTTAAATTTTGTAGTTGATCAAAATATATGTCACGTAAATTGTGAAAAGGTGTATCAGAATAAACAGTTATTGGCAGGCTAAATAAGCTCTTATACTAGCCTTTCAAAGGTAGCAAAGGACTACTATTTCTTCTTCTTAGCACTTCTTTTCTCTATCAAAAGAATCAATATATAGATAATAAGAGGACAATGGATTATGTGATGTATGTACTGTTTGGAATATTTCTAAAAAAAATCAATTTTTTTATTTTTTATTTTCTTAAACTCCACCGACCGTATCAAGTAAAAATAACACAAACAAATTAAAATTAAAACTGAAGAGGATCAGAATACACTAATGTATGTGACCTTTGGAGGTAGTAAGGGAGCAATTTTCATAGAACAACACTTCATGTACTATATTCTCTCTATAGTACGGATAGTATAATGTGGACTTGATTTCAACATGTCAATGAAGATATATTCTTTAAAGATTTCATATATTTTTTCCATTTATATTAAAAGTAAGATTCTATTAAAAAAGATCACTCCAACTTGATAGATTTAAATTTATTTTTTTCCTTAATTAAAAGAGACATTATTTTCAAGAGGGCATACATACTAGTGGAAATGCAACATTAATGTTCTGAGAATATTTTAAAGGTAGATAGGGCTATTATGCCCTTATATCTAATTAGATACTTGTTCTAATTAGATAATTTTCACCTTTTTTTTCTTTCCTCTTTTAGCAAACATAATGCCTCTATATATAGCTAGCTTCATCATAGGATCAATTTTCTCAACAACAAATCAACCCTCAAATTTACTTCAAAACTTCTTTCCTCTTCACTAAAATCTACATATATATATCTTGGCATTTTGGCCAAACTACTAATTATTTCTTGAAGTTGTTTAATCATGGATATGGCGATGGAGTTGAGAACAACAAACTCAGTAGTGATTTTCACCAAGAATAGTTGTTGCATTTCTCACAGCATTAAAACCCTAATCCGTAGTTTTGGTGCAAATCCTACGATTTACGAGCTCGATACACATCCAAATGGTAAGCAAATGGAGAAGGCATTGAAAAACCTAGGATGTCAACCAAGTGTTCCAGCAGTATTTATAGGGAAAGAGTTAGTTGGTGGTGCTAATGAGATAATGAGCCTTAATCTGAGGGGCAAGCTTAAACAATTATTGGGCTAATGCCATTTGGGTATAGACTCATTTGATACTTCTTCCTTTGTTTGCAGTTGGGAGGCTGGAAGCAGACAAAACTGGAACTCCTTTAGTTAATCATATAAAGCTAAATAGTATTAGTAAATTAATATTGTAACCAACCCCTACCCTCCTCTCCAGATACTAGTAGCAGTTATGCTCTGTCATTTTCTTATACTGATGCATATTAAAATATGATATATTACATCATTTTTACAAAAAAAAAATATAATTAATTAGATAACAAGTGTGTATTTGTAGTTTTTATAATAAATTTACAACTTATATGTATAGTCTTTTAGCTTCTTCGGATGGTTGTTTTTTTCCCCAACATATTTGATTTGGTTCTTGATGTATAAATAAATAATAGTAGTATCTTATATACTATATATAATATGTGGTAATGATATGATTTTTAATGTCTGTCACTGATTATACGCTCTCTTCTTCTTTTTTTCAGTTTTTTGAATATTTTATTTTACCTTTTTCTTACTTCACTTTTTGACTTCTATTAATTCTGACTGTTGAAAAAAAATCCATATTGAAAAGGTAAGGGTGCAATGAACAACCAGACGTTCTCTAGCTAGATTTTGTTTTTCTTTAACAAAAAAGAATACTTACGAGTCCTATATTAGTTGTCATATTTCTCTTCTCAAGAGTCAATTTGATTAATTTAAATAATATTTTAAGACCGATCGTAATTCGGACACTAGATCACATGGCACATATGGCAAAAGGCAATAACAATAAAAACGAATGGGAAAATGCATAAGTACCCCCCCAGCCTATGCCCAAAATCCTTGAGACACACCTAACCTTTAATAAGGTCCTACTTACCCCCCCCCTCCCCCCCGAACTTATTTTTTTATTAATTATTTACCACTTTTTGACCTACGTGGCAATATAAATCAGATAGGTTGAAAGTTTTGTTCAACACGCGCTGAGCCCCACTTTTTCAACTTTGTAAAAAGTATAAGCTATCAGTTCAAAATAGCTTTTACACTTCCCAAAAATTCAAAAAAACTATCACTTTTTCAACTTTTCTAAAAAGTAAAACTATCACTTTCAATTAACTCTAACCAAAAAGGAAGAGAAAGGAACAAGGGAAAGAACATTATCTTCAAAAAAATAATTTCAGAAATTCGATTACAGATCATAATTGATTTTCTATGTTGGATTTTAGTACTTAGTGTTCGATTTCAGTGGTGCATGTGTGGATGTGGGTCGATTTCATTCTTCTAAGTCATCAAAAATCGTGATTGAGTTCAAAGGTTAGTTTTTTCTTGATTTTATTTTGTTTTTTTGTTGTTGTTATACTTAGATTTCGTAGGGTTCATGATATGTTGTTAAATATTGGTTTCGATCTTTGTGTGAAATGGAACTTCATGCTTATTTTTAGGGTTTATGTTATGGTACTGTTAGATATCAAACTTCGTATGTAACTTGTTATTCATATATTCATATTGTCACATATGTTGTTATGGTATATTCTAAAGTATTTTTGGTTGGGTGGTATTATATTTGTGTGAGTTCTATTCTCCTTTTAAACATACAAGAAGACAAAGACGAGTTGGGTGTTGTGTTGTGTTGTATTGTGGGGTTACGGTAAAATAACTTCATGTTGGGTCTTGTGCTGTGTCTCTGTGGGGTTACAGACCTAATTCTAAGAAGACAAAGATATGTCGAGTATTGTGTTGTGTCTGTGGGGTATGTGTATTCTGTATGTGTGGGGTTATAGTTACATTAAAAAAAATCGAATAATTACTGACTTTAACTTGAATTGTTTTTATATTTGTTTGGGTGTGTGTGTGTTTCTTTAATCAAATATTGTAGTTTATTAGTAACTTGTACTTAATTATTGTTAATGTTTATGCATATAGGTATGAGTGGATTTACATTCATTACTTTAAATTTGTATCATGGTGGGGCTTTATTGTATGAAAGTGAGGAGGCAAGATATGTGGGTGGATTAGTGAGTGAATATGTTGATGTTGATGTGGATACAATATCATATTTTGAGATTAAAGACTACATTAAAGAACTAGGGTATAGCCCAAATTGCAAATTTAGTATCCGGCCACCTAACAGTTGCATCTTAGGAGATATTGACAATGATGATATTCTCTTAGCAATGTGTAATTGTTTGCAAAATGGGGCTGTTGTGGAAGTATATGTCCACATGCTTGAAGAGGAATTTGGTGCAGCTTTTAATAAAGTTGGGACAACTGAAAATAGGGCTAGTGAAAACATTGAATATAATGAAGTAGGTGAGGCTGCTTTTAATGGGGTAGATGTATCTCTAAATACTACCTCAAATATTCCTTCTACATCAAACACAACAGCTCCATATACTAATCTATCAGATTCTGAAGATAGTGACTACTCTGTAAAAGGATCTAACGAGTCAACTGAAGAAAGTGATGATTCTGAAGATAGTGAACTACTTGAAGATGATCAATATGGAAGTGATGTTCATGATGAGCTGATTCAACTGAGGGCTGAGAAAAGATCCTTTCTGAGGAGGAGGAAAAGAAGGGAGAGAATTCCTGCAGATACTGAAAAAGTACCATGTGGTAATGCTGGAGCAGATCTTAGGTTTGATGAGACTGCTATCAATACAAATACTTTAGAAGGAAGGCTAGGGGTGATGAACCATATTATGCAAGTTCTGATGCTTGTAGTTTTGAAACTGACACAGATGATAATTGTCTTGAAGAAAGTGAAAAAATGAGGTTGAAACTGCTTAACACAAAAAGGAAAACACGTACCACAGACAGTATCAGATTTGATCCCAACAGTAAAAAGATTGTGTGGCAATTGGGTATGGTTTTTGAAAGTGTAAAAGAGTTTAGATTGGTAGTCACTAAGTATGCAATTCAGAGAAGGGTTCAGATAGAAAAGTGTGTGAATGAGCCAACTAGAGTAAGGGTGAGATGTTGCAAGGTAAATTGCAAATGGTTGTTGTATGCAAGTTTGGACAGGAAGACTAATAACTTTGTTATTAAGACTTACATGCCAATACATTTATGTCAAAAGGCTTCTAGAAATTACTTGTGCAACTCTAAATTCATTGCTAGTGTTTTTAAAGATAAAGTGATTGAACAACCAAATATCAGAGTGTTCAAGTTGCAAGAGCTAATCAGGAAAAAGTATAATATGCATGTTGGTAAGACCACAACTAGAAGAGTAAGAGCTAAAATTTTGAATGAAATTATGGGTGATCATGTTAAGGAGTTTGGGAGAATTCTTGATTATAAGGATGAGTTGTTAAGGTCTAATCCTGGGAGTACTTGTGTGGTGAAGCTTGGTGAAGCTAATGAATCTGGTAGGGTAGTATTTGAGGCATTTTACATCTGTTTTGCTGCACTCAAGATGACATTCATGTCAGCTAAAAAATGCATTGGTTTGGATGGTTGTTTCTTGAAGGGGGTATGCATGGGTCAATTACTTATTGCTGTGGCCAAAGATGGCAATAATCAAATGCTTCCACTTGCTTGGGTTGTAGTTGAAAAGGAGAACACAAACAATTGGTGTTGGTTTATTTCTCTGTTGCAAGAAGATTTAGGATTAGGAGATGGAACAAATTTCACCATTATGTCAGACATGCAAAAGGTAAACTTGTTTTTATTTCTCTGTTGGTTTACTATTTTTTCAACTTAATTATTTAATGTTTGTTGTAACTTGTAGGGACTGGATATAGCTATTAAGGAGTTATTGCCAGCTTGTGAGGAAAGAAGGTGTGCTAGACATATACTAGAAAATTGGTCACAAAATTGGAAAGGGCTGCAAAGGAAGAAACTGTTCTGGAAGTGTGCTAGAAGTACTTTTGAAGCTGAATTTAGAGAAAATTTGGAAGAACTGTCTAAACTAGGTATGGGTATAGTGGATGATCTAATTTACTATGCTAAAGAATATTGGTGCAAAGTGTATTTTAATTGTGAAGTCAAGCCTGATGCAATAGATAATAATATGTGTGAGAGCTTTAATGCTTGGATTTTGTTTGCAAGGCATAAAACCATTATTAGTATGCTTGAAGAGATAAGGACTAAGGTCATGACTAGGTTAGCTAGGTTAAGTGAATTTCCAAACTCTTGGATAACCAACTTCTCTCCAATGACAATGAAAGTATTAGAAGAAAATATTGATAAGTCAATGGCATGTAACATTGAGTTTAATGGAGTAACTGGATATGAGGTTTTAGATGGATACAAACAACACACTGTATGTTTGAGAAAGAGGGAGTGTAGTTGTAGATATTGGATGTTGAAAGGAATACCATGTGCACACGCCTTAGCTGCAATGTTGCATAGACAATATGATCCACATGATTTCATTCATCTATGCTACTCTAAAGGGAGGTACTTGATGACTTACTCACATTTCATACAACCTATGAATAACATGCCAATGTGGCCAGAATCAAGAAATAATCTTGTTGCTCCACCAGTGATTACAAAAATGCCAAGCAGGCCTAGAAAGCTGAGAAGGAAAGAGGCTGGTGAAACTAAGGTGTCTAGTAAGCTGTCTAAAACTGGACTAACTATGACATGTAGTCTTTGTCATGTTAAAGATCACAACAAAAGAAGTTGTCATTTACAAAGGAGTGATGGAGTTGGTTCTATTGCCGGGGAACATAGAGCTACCCCTACTTCAAATGTTGAAGAACCATCAAGCTCAAGAAAGGTAAGGGGAAGGGGAAGACGAAAGGTACATTACTATTTTGTCACTTACTTTTAAAGTTTAATCAACTTACTAATATAATAAATGTTTTTTGCAAATTAGAAATCAACAAATATTGAGAGCGAGCCTGTTGCAAAAAAGAGGAGAGGCAGACCTAAAAGTGCAAGTGCAAGTGTAAGTGCAAGTGCAAGTGCAAGTGCATCAAAGGTTGCACCTAGAACTACTGCACCTCCAAAAACTTCAAGAACACCAAGACATGAAGCAAGTGCAAGTGCATCAAGGGCTGCACCTAGAACCACTGCACCTCCAACAACTTTAAGAACACCAACAGATGAAGCAAGTGCAAGTGTAAGTGGTGTTGGAGTATCATCAAGACCCTGGAGTGGTAGAGGAAGGGGTAGGGGACTGGGAAGTGCAGCAAGAAGTATTAATCATCCACTTGAAAGTTGGTTTACATGTTCTCAAGGTTGTACAACACAGGGTGTAGACCAGAATACAAATGTTGCACCAAAGGAAACTGTTACTACCAGGAAAGGAAAGGGTGTTGGAAACACAGCTCAATTTAAAAGGCCAAGAGTAACTGGAATGGGTGTGTTTCAAGCTGAAAATGGTTTCAAAACTTTCAATGTAAGTATTGTGAT
>NW_006239010.1:470619-471374 GCF_000226075.1 Solanum tuberosum | reverse complement strand
CAATGTAAGTATTGTGATGCATTCATAAGGTTTGTACCCTCATGACTTGATAACATATGTTCTCTAATAACCTTACTTCTCTAAAAATTTTATAGCCTGGACTGCCAAGTAGCAGAATATTAGCTGGACCAAAAAGAGTTTTGAGATCAAATGTTGTAACTGGGGATGTTGGTTTCAAACCAACAAGTGGATTGAAGTGGAAAGGAAATCAAGCAATCACAACTAGAAGGCTCCAGCAGATTAGAGATCAATCAAGGCTTTCAAACCCAAATGCTTCCTCCTCTTCACAACCTCGAGACCCATGGAAACTATAATGTTGATATCAATGGTGTTTTCTTAGTACTGTTTTGGTGGCCACTATAAGTACTATTTTGTTTCATGTTTGAAGGAAAAACAACTATTTCCTTTTTTTCGTTATATGTATGTATGAAATAGTACTAAAATTATGGGTACTTATGCAATGTGAAAATTTTATTTTGCTTTTAAGTTCACTTTTAGAATCAACTTTGCACTGAAAATTTGCTCTTAAGTAATGAAATTTTGGGCACTTATGCAATGTGACTTGTATTATTTATGTGAAGCTTTGTTTTATTTGCAAGAATAGGTACTGTAATTTTGGGTACTTATGCAATGTGTTTTGTGTTATTTCTGGGTTGCTTTGTTGGGAGAATATGTACTGTGATTAATACCTCTTGATTTACTTCATTTTACAATTTCAAACACAAACAAATCATGGCAAATAGAGAATTAAGACA
>NW_006239010.1:458400-470245 GCF_000226075.1 Solanum tuberosum | reverse complement strand
TGGCCTCATAGTGAGGACAAGACCAAAATCGTCTTCCGGGATTGCGATCTGACCAAGACGTCTGCATTTGCAATAAGATTCCATGCTTGCATCGCACTTCCGCATTGATCATTGAATCATTCTCATCCATACACAACTTATTCAACTCGGATTTTGTCATAACCCTAACATTTATACATAAAAATTGTGAAAGAAATTTAAAATCAGAACTAACAATCGAAATAAAAAGGTGTAAATATAAAGAATATACTAAAATTTTACTTTACCTTTTCGAAGTAAGGAGCAATTTAACTTGAATGATAATGATAATGGAGGTTTTTTTCTTTCTAAAGATGAAGAACAATAAAGAAGAAGAAAACTTAGTTAAAGATGAAGAACAATAAACAACAATAAAGTTTATTTTAACACATGGCCAATTTTTATTGGTCAGTGTTGTCTAAAAATTGCACCCACGCGCCTAACATAGGTGAAGTCACGGACTCAGTCACGTAGGCCAAAAAGTGGTAAATAATTAATAAAAAATAAGTTCGGGGGGGTAATAGGACCTTAGTAAAGGCTAGGTGTGTCTCAGGGATTTTGGGCATAGGCTGGGGGATACTTATGCATTTTCCCAAAACGAATTGACATTTTCTCTTTTTAGTAATGGCAGGGGAATGTATTCCAATTTGCACAAGCCATATATTATAAAATGGGAATTTTTTTTTTCGTTTTTCAATTTTGAAAAATCAGATAACCAACCAACTAAGCTACTAAAATTTCCTAAAATGCTAGAACTCGAAACTTGTAAACAACAAATAGTGCCCATATATAAATATCCTTGTCTCTAGAATCATAAAAACACGGGAAAAGAGTTTAAAATATCCATGTATTGTCGTCTATTAATTAAATTTATCCTTAGTTACATTATAGAACTAAATATGCCTTTGTCGTTATTAAATTAGGCAAAAATATCTCTATTTTGAATAGAATCACCCAAATCAAATAAAATTGAATATTTTTCCCAAAATGTGGATTGATGTGTTTATAATTGGATTTAATTTGATATGATTTATTTTGTTTGGTGGGTTGTGTCAAATCATATTAAAAGAGGGGAGTGAGTTATTTTTTGTTTGATTGGAAGATTTCATTCAAAATAGAGACATTTTTGCATACTTTAGTAACAACAGAGGTATATTTGGCCCTATAATATAATTAGGGACAAACTTCATTAATTTACAAAAATAGAGGGATACTTTTTACCCTTTTCCCTAAGAGCATAATCAACTTTAAAACAATTTCTTTTAGTCCCATCCCTTACACTTTGTTTAGTCCATGGTTGTTACGTATTGTTTCATAATGCAGCGTGTTAAATTGTATTTGTTATATTTGTATCATATTGTATTATTTTTATAGATACAATGTTTGTATAGATTGTATCAGTCTATGTCATTACATAATGACACATTTATATTTGAATGATAAACCTACAAGAAAACTACGATACGGGATAGGATCAAAGATGTAAAGGACATGAATGTTACGTACGAACCTCCTTAGATTTCTCGGTCATTAAGGCCGTTTTGGGTAGGAGTAGAACAAATATACTAGCCTCTTCTAAAAGATCTTGTATATAGTTTGAGATGCCAAACTCGATCTGTAACTTTTTGCACTCTAAGATCAATGAAGACAGAATTTTAATTTTAAAAAATAATAATAATTTCTTTTAGGGAAAAGGGATAAATATACCCGTCATTTCTTCCCCTTTTCCGATTTCAATAATAATAGTTAAAAAAATGTTACATAAATTGAGACAGGAAATGCCAGAATATCATGCCAAATATGCTCTTATACCTAGCCTTTCAAAGGTAGCAAATGACTTCTTTTTTTTAATCCCTCCCTAGGAGCTCCCACCCCTTTTTGCTCCCTTGGTGACTCGAACTCGCAACCTTCAGGTTGGAAGTGAGGGGTGCTTACCATCCGAGCAACTCCCGTGCTTACCATCCGAGCAACTCCCTCTCTTCAGGTAGCAAAGGACTATTTCTTCTTCTGAGCATTTTTTTTTTCTCTCAGAAAGAATCAATAGATGATAAGAGGACAGTTGATCATGTGATGTATGTACTGTACTTTGGAATATTTCTGAAGAATATTGTTAGTCATGATCATCAAAGTAAAAGAATAGTGTAATTCGAAGTACCACACATCTTTTGAAGATTTTATTTTATCCTCAGATCCAAAACAAAAAATGTGTCATATATATCTTTTAGAAACTAAAATGATACCCCTTCGTTTTAATTTCAACTTTTTATCGGACATGTTTAAGACCATAAAATTAAAGAGCACTTTGATAGGGTCTATATATCTTTATCCACTACTAAAAAATCATTATTTCCCCATTGAAATTTCCAAGTGAAAAATGTTAAGCGGCTATTCTCACATATATTTTGATTGAATCGGTAAGAAAAGAAAAAAATAATTATGTTTCAAACAGAAAAATTAGGGAATTTCCCACTATTCTTGTTTCCCACAATGCATTTTTCCAATGAGCTGATCCAGTGGAAAATGAGTGGGAAAATATAATCATGCTCTGTAACACAACTAATTTGCGGAAGAAAAAATCTTTGTCCGTCAAGTCAAAACCATATAAACAAATTGAAAACAGAAAAGTACACTAGTATATGTGACCTTTGGAGGTACTAAGGGGGCCATTTTCATAGAATAACAATTCATGTACAGATGTCCTACATTCCCTTCCAAAGGGAATTTTAACAAAGTTTATCTCTGTGGTACGGATAGTATATAATGTGGACTTGATATCAACAACATGTCAATGCATGTGGATATATTCTTTAAAATTTTCAAAAAAAATTATCTCAAATAAAAAAATATTCTCAGAGCATTATAGGTTTCTTTTTTCCTTTAGATGATATATATTATTTTCAAGAGGGCATACTATGTACACTGGAAATGCAACAATATCAATGTTCTGAGAATATTTTAAAGGTAGATAAGGCATGCATGCCCTTATCATGAAAAATCTAGATAAATCCAACTTGTTCTAATTAGATATATCTTCACTTTTTTTTCTCTTTTAGCTAACATATAGATAGTGCCTCTATATATAGCTTCATGCTAGGTTTAATTTTCTCAACAACAAATCAAGCCTCAAATTCACTTCACAACTTCTTTCCTCTTCACTAAAAACTATATACATATATTGGCATTTTTGCCAAACTAATTATTTCTTGAAGTTGTTTAAACATGGACATGGTGATGAAGTTGGGAACATCAAGCTCAGTAGTGATTTTCACCAAGAGTAGTTGTTGCATTTCTCACAGCATCGAAACCCTAATCCGTAATTTTGGAGCAAACCCTATAATTTATGAGCTCGATACACATTCAAATGGGAAGAAAATGGAGAAGGCATTGATGGAACTAGGGTGTCAGCCAAGTGTTCCAGCAATATTTATAGGGAAAGAGTTAGTTGGTGGTGCAAATGAGATAATGAGCCTTAATCTGAGGGGAAAGCTTAAACAATTGCTCATTAGGGCTAATGCTATTTGGGTATAGAAATTAATTATATTAGGCTAACAAGTGTATTTGGATGGTTGTTTTGTTCTACCTATTTGATTTGGTTCTTGGTGTATAAATAAAAATAATAATATCTTATACTACAATGTGTTATTACATGCCATTTTTATTTTAAAAACTTTTTAAATAAAAATTCTAGATCTGTCACTAATTACGTGCTCCTTTTTTTTCCGTTCAAGATTGAGCAAGGTCCATTACATTGACGTACATAATATATATCAATCATAAATATGATCTCTAGTACATTTAAATAAGGGCAAATTACAGAAATCACATACTTGTAAGGCAAAATTACAATCTATCCCTTAAAAGTTTATAATTACAGAAATCCATCAAACGGATACAATAATATAACCGCTGATACATTAATCTGATGCGCGAGATACATTAATCGTTAAGTAAGATACATTACATTTTATTCATGATACACTAATTTAATGTACATTTTATACATGATACACTAATATGATGCGCGAGATACAATAATATAAGCGCTGATACATTAATCTGATGCGTGAGATACACTAATCTGATGCGCAAAAATGAGGAATTTTGGAAATTTGTAAAACTTATAGGGGATAATGGTAATAAGTAAATTAAAAGGTGGGATTTTTGTAATTTTTTCTTTAAATAATACTCTTTAAGTACATTTGTGGGAATCTAATCTGTAAGATGATATTTTATATATGTTACCTTTTCAATCTTACTCCACTTTTTGACTTATATTAATTCCAGACGTTTTCTAGTCAGATTTTGTTTTCTTTAACCAAAAAGGCATATTACTTATATTCCGCCTCTCTAAAGTAAATTTTATTAATTTTCATTTGTAATTAAAATGGATTAGATTATTTTGATATTTTAAAATTACAATTTAGATATAAATATTCAAAAAAAAATATATAAAAAATATTATAAATTGCAATCGTTCTCGTATCAATCTGATTTGGAGACGGGGTAATTAAATCACCAGATCACCAATATTCCTACCCAGACACTAGATCAATAAGAGAATTTGACATTTTCTCATTTTAGTAATGATTGGGGAATGTGTTCCAATTGATGCTAGAACTTGACTTGTTAACCAACAATAATGCCCATATATAATATGTCCTTGTTTAGAATCATAAGAACATGGAAAAAGGGTAAACAAAATTTCCATTTATTTTTGTCTATTAAGTTTGTTTTTAGTTATACTCTAGGATCAAATATCTTTTACAGTTATCAGAGTATGACAAAATATCCCTATTTTGGATGGAACCCCCTAAATCAAATAGGGAAATTTTTGCATATTTCAGTAACGACAAGGGCATATTTGACACTATATATAGTATAATTAGAGACAAACTTAACTAATATTCAAAAAATGAGGAATATTTTTTACCCTTTTCTCTAAAAACATATTCTTGAGTTTAAAGTAATTTTTTTTTAGGAAAAAGGGGAAAATATACCCCTCAACAATGCCTCTTTTCTCGTTTAAAATATAATGTGCGTAGTGAAAAAGTACAACATAAATTGAGACATGAGAGTACATGTTGGGTTTTATGCAGTTTTGATTATTAACAAAGTAACATGAAACATGTAAGTCAACCTGGTTCATAGATGCACTGTCTCAAGAAGCTATTTCCGTAGCAAGATCACTAATGAATAAAGAAAGGCAAGCGTGCAATAATCAGGAAACGGGTGATAATTATGTCATAAATTCAATGAAACAAACATGTGCTAAATTGAGGAGTTAAAGTTCAACTACAACACAAAATAATCAAAGAGTTTGATTTAAAGAAGGAGTTTCACTTGAATTAGAACTCAAGTTTAAAAGAGTTTGAGTTGATGGAGAGTTTGTACATGTGCTGAAGAGTTGGAGTTCGATTACAACACAAAAGAATTAATGAATTTGATTTGAAGAAGGAGCGTAAAGGGACAAGGAGTTTGAATTGAAGAAGGAGTCTGCCTTACTTGAAGTAGAGTTTGAGTCTGTCGAGTTTGAAATGAAGAACAACTTTCTGAAGAGTTTTGCTTAAAGGGAAGTAATGTTGATGTAATCTTAGTTCAGTGAGTTATAAGCTGAATTAGGAGTGTTTGTTTTCAAGTTTATGATAACTCGAAGACTTGAGAACACATACCTTGAGAGGTTTTTGTTGAAGTTTATGATTTAGAGTTATTTTTTTAGATTATGGAGTTTGTAATCTTAAATTGTTGAGGCTCAATGATTTAGTGAAGTTGGAGTCAAATTCGGTAGGCATACATGTCGTGGTTTTTCACACCTTTTGAGACGGATGTTTTTCATGTAAAATATTATGTTATTAATTTACTTACTATTCTGTTTGCAACAAATGTTAAATATATGAAAAATAAAATAAATCAACCACAAACAAAATATGAAGAAACAAGAATATTATCGATAAAACAATGTGGGTACAGTTTTGTTCCTCTCTTGGTTCTTCTCTCTGAATTTTGTCTTAGTTCGAGGTTTAATTTGTTAGTAGTATGTTTCTCTAATTAAGGATTTGAACTTGATCTCCATGAAAGAATTTATAGATCTTCTTGAAGTATTTGTTTATCAAGAAGGGTCATCTCACATATCTTGATGTCTTAATGAGTATCCCGATTGTTTAGGAAATATTTGAGATGCATCTTTAACGAAATATTTTGTTGATAAACAGTGCATGTGCACTTTTTGTTCCTCCCTTCATTTTTACCTCTAGCTTTTCCCCATAATTCGAGAGTTGTTAGTAGCATATTCTCAAATTAGAGATGATTTGGACTTCTTTGATCTCTTTATGAATATCCCCAGAGTTTATGAGATATTCGAGATTTTGATCTTTATGAATATCCAAGAGTTTATGGGATATTCGAGATTTTGATCTTTATGAATACCCAAGAGTTTATATGGATATTCAAGATTTTGTTCTTTATAAATACCGAAGAGTTTATGAGATATTTGAGATTTGATCTTTACAAATACCCAGATGTTAATGTGATATTCGATATGCCTCTTCAAAAGGAAGATATTACCTTTTATCTAGGCATGAACTAGGGTTATAGGATATAGTAACCTCCTAGAACCTAACTGGAATTAAACTCGTCTTATGGAGTGCCAATTGAAATTAAATATGTCTTGTAGAGTTATATAAAATTTTGATGTCTACATGTTCTTAATTACAACTGCTTTGTTCAAACACGTTAGATAACCTGTTTCATACTTAGTTGAAAAATTAAGTTAAGTAACTAAACTCTAGATCGTGTAGAATAACAGTATAAGAATATTTGGCAAGCCAAATAATAGGCTCTTATACCTAGCTTTTCAAAGGTAGCAAAGGACTATATCTTCTTTAATTTGTAACACTTTTTTTTTCAGAAAGAATCAATAGATGAAAAGAGGACAATTGATCATGTGATCTATCTACCATTTGGAATATTTCTGAAGAAATTTTCAACTAAGTTAGTCGTGATCAAAGTAAAAGAATATTGTTTCGAAATTCCTTTCTTTCTTCTTGTTAATTCTAGTACCAGACATCTTTTGAAGATTTTATTTTATCCTCAAATCAAAAAAGAAGTGCCATATATATCTTTTAGACTAAAACATACTCCATGGATTTCTATTTATTTGTCTTATTTTCCTTTTCAATCCGTTTTAAAAAATGTTTCTTTCCCTTTAGCCACTACCAAAAAAAAAACTATTTTCGCACTGAAAAATGTTCAGTGGCTATACTCACAAATATTTTAATTGAATCATCAGTGAGAAAAGAAAAAATAGTAATATTTTCATACGGAAAAATTAGAAAATTTGCGTATTGTTCTTGTTTCCCACCATATTTTCCCATTGAGGCAGTTTGATAAAAAATGAGTGGGAAATTAAAAAATTATGTTCTATAGCACAGATCTTCTATTGATTCGCAGCGGAAAAAATCTTAATTTCTAATAATAAGCTTATAAACAACTTGAAACGGAGAAGTACTATAATATATGTGACCTTTGGAGGTGCTAAGGGAGCAATAATTTTCATAGAACAACAATTCATGTACTACATTCTCTCTGGTACGGATAGTATAATGTGGACTTGATTTCAACATGTCAACGAGGATATATTCTTTTAAAGAAAAACGATCTCAAATTAAAAATAAGATTCTATTTAAAAAAGTCACTCCAACTGGATATAATATACGTTTCTCTTTTCCTTTAGATGATATATATTATTTTCAAGAGGGCATACTATGTAGACTGGAAATGCAACAATATTAATGTTGTGAGCATATTTTAAAGGTAGATAAGGCATGCATGCCCTTATCATGAAAAATCTAGATATATCCAACTTGTTCTAATTAGATATGTTCTCTATATATAACTTCATCATATGTTCAATTTACTCAACAACAAATCAAACCTCAAATTCACTTCACAATTTCTTTCCTCTTCACTAAAAGCTATACATACATATCTTGGCATTTGGCCAAATTATATATACTCATTAATTATTGTAGTTATTTAAGCATGGATATGGTGATGAAGTTGGGAGCATCAAGCTCGGTGGTGATTTTCACCAAGAGTAGTTGTTGCATTTCTCACAGCATCGAAACTCTAATACGTAGTTTTGGTGCAAACCCTACAATTTACGAGCTCGATACACATCCAAATGGGAAACAAATGGAGAAGGCATTGATGGAACTAGGGTGTCAACCAAGTGTGCCAGCAATATTTATAGGGAAAGAGTTAGTTGGTGGTGCAAATGAGATAATGAGCCTTAATGTGAGGGGCAAACTTAAACAATTGCTCATTAGGGCAAATGCCATTTGGGTATAGAAATTTAGTTAATAATGACTTGGTTGCAAGTGTAGGTGTTTATACAACTAATCTTCTTTTTTCTTAAAAAAAAATAATTAAAAAATACTGATCTCTCGAGATCAAATTTTTAATTTTTACAATAAACCAACCCCATTTGTAAAGTTTCTTTAGCTTCTTCAGAGGGTTGTTTTTTCTCCCATTTTTAAGTTGTTTTTTGATGTACAAATAAAGTAATATACTTTGGTCATAGCTAGTGGCAATTTTACTTTGTATCCATCTTATAGCATGAAATAAAGAAGTTGATAACAAATGAACATCTTTTATGTATGTAATGCATTTTAATCTGAAGTATCAATAATATTTTTTTTCTACTACGTACTTTTGTGGCTATATGCTTTATGTTTTTATCATTTAATACATTTTGAGATTGAGCAAAGTCCATCACATGAAATAAACAACATCAGCTCTGAATAATGATCTCTTTCATCTTTAATTTACTAGAAGTATCAACTCTATTTGAGCTCAAATTTTATGGATTCATTCGTAATGTCCTAGTAAATAATACCCATAGTTTCCCAGTGAAAGATATCACTTTTGTTGGAATATCTTGATTCTAGCTCATTAGCTGGAACATCAACTTCGAAACATCATACGTAATATAATAATATAAATAATGAATATGTTAGCAAAGGACTCTACTCGAAATACATTTTTAAGGTTTTTTTTTTTATGTGGAGTCACTCCTCGAAAGATTCTTCATTTGAGTTAAATTCTTTTACTCCTTCACCTTTAACTATATCCCTGAAAATGTTATTTTCATCCGCTAAACATGCTCTTTCTGAAAATTAAAAAGATTTAATTTTCACCTCTTATTTGCGGAGGTTAGATTTTATGTTCCCCTCTTACAAAGTAAGGGTCCATACATAACATCCCACCACCCCAAGGCGGCTTCATTACAAAAAAAAAAATGTTGGTATATTTTATTTAACGATCAAAATATTTTTGTTCTGAATTATCTTGAAACTTTTAATGACCCATTCGAATGTCTTTCTTTTATCTAAACAATTCAACAACTTGTTCTAACAGGAAATCATATTGCAAATATTCTTATGTAGATACATATTAAAAGTTTTGATTTTTGAGGTGACATATGAATGAAATCTTCTAGCGTTCAATATGAAGATTTGTCATTTATCCAAAAAAATTTTCAATGGCAGGGGAATGTGTTCCAATTTGCTCTAGGCATATAATATATAGTACATGAGAATGTGTGGTACGCTAGAAATCGACATTGTTAAACCAACAACAACAACAACAACAACAACAATAATAATAATAATAATAATAATAATGCAATAAATAATCGTCCTTGTCAAGCATGCATGTATCATAAAATCATAATCGTCCTAAATTAAATTTAAGTTCAACTTATGTCATTATCATTACCATTAATGGGTTGGGTCGAATTGGATATGACCTTGACCGACCGACCTAGTTGATAGGTTTAGTTATAACGATAATTTTAATATTAACATGGCATAATACATAAATATGATTTTTTTTTCTAAAAAATAATAATTTATCACCATATGGTGGTAAGACCTTTATATATATTGATGAATAAAATTACAAAGCTAAGGGGAACTTAAGCTCAACCCAATGTTTCACATCGCAACCAAAAGCTGCTTCACAAAAACTAAGATTCTGGCAAAAATTATACAAGTTTTGCACAAATTTATAAGTCCAACGTGATAGAAAAAAATTAGCTATAACATCTCAATTGAATCAGTTTTATACAAATATTTTTTTTTCCTCTGCTTATGCCTTAGGGACTCATTTGTATGAGATCAAGTTGTTAAGGTCCGATGGTTATCGATGGTAGGTGAGCATGTGCAAAAATAACCAACTCCTCATTTGTAATACTCCATTTTGCCAAGACATCTGCAACTTCATTGACTTCCCTGTAACAATGTCGAACCTCGCAAGTAATAGTACTTGAAATATTTTGAATACGAGTAATGATATTCTTCATTTGCCAAGGGATATTGTAATTACCTTTGGTCATCTCAAAAAATATCTTTGAATCACATTCCAAGATTACATTGTAATACTTTATGACCTTTAATTTGGTTTTATCTGACATATATGCCCTCCAATTTTGGATGCACAAGTAGGCATTTTAATTTGTATAGAATTGAACAAGTAGACACACACGTCCTACGTGGCAATTCACGTTCTATGCAACATCATATGTGGCGTCTTACGTACGTGTACCATGCCACATAGGACGTGACAATTCACGTTCTATGCAACATCTTATGTGGCGTCTTATGTGTACCATGCCACATAGGACGCGTCTGTCGACTTGTTCAACTTTATACAAGTTTAAGTATCTACTTGTTCACACCCAATAAATGCTAGATGATGCCAAATTAATTGACATATATATGTATTATGCCTATATTAATCGATTAATCGTTACATTTCGATACCTTTACCTGGGAAAAATAGAGTACTATGATAATATGTGGCCTTTCGAAATTGTAAGGGATCAAGCATTTTTCTGGATCAGTACTAATTGTACTACATTCCCTTTCTTGATATATCTACTTTATACCAAAGGGAAATTTAATCAAAATTTGTCTATGGTACAGATCGTATAATTAATGTGGACTTGATTTCAACAACACGTCTATATGAGGATATTTATTCTTAAAAGATTTCATTTTTTTCTCAAATTAAAAGTAATATTCTATTGAAAAAGATTACACCAGCTGGACATATAGATTTATTTTTCCTTTAGCAGAATACTACATTGTTTTCATCAATTTACAAAATATATACATTTTGTTGGATCATTTTGTTCTTATACTTAACTTAAATGCAACATTTATAATTATTGAAGTAGCTTAGTTGGTTAATTATCTAAACTTTCACTTTATTGGTGAAGGTTTGATTTCTCACTTTGTAATACTCTTCCTCTACATCAACTTTGAAACGACTCCTAGAATTCAAAAATCAAACTATAGTGCTAAAATCCCAAATTCAAACTATTAGTATTCCTAAAATCTCAATAATAATTCAAACTAACTCAAATAATACCCAAGTTCAAACAACTCCTTAAATACCCTAATTCAATCTAATCTTACAATTCCAAAATCAAACTAATTAACTCAAGAAATACCAAATATCAAATAAATCCTAAGATACCCTAATTCAAACTAACTCTAACATAAAAAATTTCAATTCACAATCAACAAACACAAACTAATAATCAAATAATCCCTAATTCAAACTAACAATCAAAAACCCTAAATCATTCACTTACTAACTAACAATCAATCAAACTAACAATCAATAAAACTATGTATATTAGTACTCTAATTTTGAGATACTTCAACTAAATAGAAACAAAAGTAATTTATTATGGAGGTTCTAAAAATTCACCCTCAGTAAGAAGGTCGGGGATGGAGGCGCGCGACCTCCTGCTGCTGGGCGT
>NW_006239010.1:456987-457269 GCF_000226075.1 Solanum tuberosum | reverse complement strand
ATATGGATTATAGATATTTTTTTATTTATTCCACGAATTCTAACTTTTTATTTATAAAAAGTATACAAAATTATTACACTTTTTCAACAATTAATTGTAGGTGAAAAATGAAATTTTAGTATTATGCACAATAGAAAAATTATGAGTATTAATAGAAATATTTTAAACAAACCGACCTCCGGATATCGCTTTTATTGAAAGTAATTAGATTTAATAAAAAATACCAACGTCATGAGGTCGGTATCACATTAAATTTTAAGATAAATAAAAGTAATCATGTTA
>NW_006239010.1:450747-456605 GCF_000226075.1 Solanum tuberosum | reverse complement strand
TAATACCGACATCAAGATGTCGGTTTTTATTGTAATTCATTTTCTGGGAAAAATTCCGACTTCTTGAGGTCGGAATTTGGTTTACCCGCAAACCGCAAACCGCAAACCGACCTCCGGATGTCGCTTTTAAAAGTAATTAGATGAAATAAAAAATAACGATCTCCGGATAGCGCTTTAAGTATTTAGATGAAATAAAAATACCGACCTCATGAGGTCGGTATTTTTATTTCATACTATCGGTATTATAATTTTTTTGTTTTTTATTTTACACAAAACTTAAAATATTTAATTGAGAAAAAATTCCGACCTCAGGAGGTCGAAATTTTTCCCAGAAAAATGAATTACAATAAAAACCGACCTCTTGATGTCATTATTTTATATTAATTTATTTTTCATACTATTTAATTTTACCGACATACGGAAGTCGGTATTACCTAAAATATTTCTCAATTTTTTTTTTTATATTTAATTGAGAAAAAATAAAATATTGCTATTTATTTATTTGTTTAATACCGACATCAAGAGGTCGATTTTTATTGTAATTCATTTTTTTCGGGAAAAATTTCGACCTCCAGAGGTCGGAATTTGGTTTTCCCGCTTTATTTTGCATAAAAACCGACTACTTGTAAATACCGATCTCCGGAGGTCGAAAATTACCGACCTCCATTTGAGGTCGAAAATTTTTAGGTCGGTATTCACTATTTTTTAGTAGTGTCTGAACCGGGATCTCCTCATAAGATAAGTTTTCCTTAATCCCAACATTTTCAGTTTGAACTATCAAGGAGGGATCTCCCATGCACTTCTTCAACATGGAGATGTGGAATACCGAATGAACCGTTGTTAACTCTTGCAGTAGCTCCAACTTATAAGCTACATTGTCAATCCTCTTGACTATGCGATAAGGTCCAATATACCGGGGACTAAGTTTCCCCTTCTTACCAAACCTCATAACACCCTTTATGGGTGAAACCTTCAGATACACCCAATCATCTACTTCAAACTCTAATGGCCTTCTCCTAATATCTGTGTAGGATTTTTGACGACTCTGTGCCGTTTCAGTCTCTCTTGAATCACTTTCACCTTTTTCATAGCTTGGTGAACCAAATCTGGTCCTATCAACCCTGCTTCACCAACTTCAAACCATCCAATAGAAGATCTGCATCTCCTCCCATGAAGAGCTTCATATGGAGCCATTTGGATGCTAGAGTGAAAACTGTTGTTGTAAGCAAACTCGATGAGAGGTAGGTGATCATTTCAATTTCCCTTGAAATCAATCACACAAGCCTTCAATATGTCTTCTAATGTCTGAATAGTGCGCACTTCTTGCCCATCTATCTGGGGATGAAAGGTAGTACTCAAGTTAACTTTTGAACCCAAATCTTTCTGAAAAGATCTCCAGAATTGTGCAGTAAATTGTGCACCTCTATATGATATAATTGAGACTGGGACTCTATGAAGTCTCACCACCTTCTGAATATACAACCTAGTATAATCATCTGCCGAAAGGGTAGTCTTTACCGGCAAAAAGTGGGCTGATTTTGTCATTCTGTCGACAATCACCCATATAGAATCATGATGTCTGCGAGACCTTAGCAAACCTATGACGAAGTCCATATTAATCATCTCCCACTTCCAATCTGGAAGTTCTATATTCTGCGCCAAACCACCAGGCATTTGGTGTTCAACTTTCACTTGCTAGCAATTCGGACATTTGGCAACAAATTCTGCAATATCCTTCTTCATACCATTCCACCAATATATCTCTCTCAAATCACGGTACATTTTGGTGGAACCCGGATGGATGGAATATCTGGAGCTATGAGCTTTCTCCATGATTCTCTCTTGGAGTTCATCCACCATTGGTACACACAATCTACCTTGGTATTTCAACACACCATCTCCCCCTTGTTCAAAAGCTAATACTCTTTGCTTTTGAACATTTGCCTTTAAGTCAAGCAAAATGGGGTCTTGGTCCTGCTTTTCCTTCACCTCTGACACTAGTGATGATTCAACCCCATTCATCACCACTATTCCTCCTTCAATGGAATCCATGAGTCTGACTGCCAGGCGTGCAAGTCTGTGCATATCTTTGGCTAACTCCCTTTTCTCTTTGTCAACATGGGTGGTACTACCCATAGATAACCTGCTTAAAGCATTAGCAACAACATTAGTATTACTTGGGTGGTATAGAATACTCATGTCATAATCCTTGAGTAATTCTAACCACCTCCTCTGTATGAGATTAAGCTTCTTCTGAGTGAACACCTATTGTAAGCTTTTGTGATCAGTGAATACATCAACATGAACACCATACAAATAGTGACGCCATATCTTCAAAGCAAATACTACAGCAGCCAACTCTAAGTCATAAGTTGGGTAGTTCTTCTCATGAACTTTCAATTGTATGGAGGCATAAGCAATGACTTTGCCATTCTGCATTAACACACAACCCAAATCAACTCTAGATGCATCACAATACACCATAAAACCTTGAGTACCTTCTGGTAAGGTCAAAACTGGGGCACTAGTCAATCTCCTTTTCAATTCCTGAAAGCTTTTCTCACAAGCTTCAGACCATTGAAACTTCACTGTTTTCTGAGTCAACTTCGTCAAAGGAGATGAAATGGATGAGAGACCCTCAACAAATCTCCTATAATAGCTAGTCAAGCCCAAGAAACTCCTAATATCAGTTGGAGATGTGGGTTTAGGCCAATTCTGCACTGCCTCAATTTTCTGAGTATCAACTCTAATGCCATCAACGAAAATAATATGACCCAAGAATGCCACAGACTCAAGCCAAAACTCAGACTTGGAGAACTTGGCATACAACTCTCTATCCTTCAAGGTCTGAAGAACTATTCTGAGATGACTAGCATGATCTTCTTCATTCCTTGAATAGATTAGTATGTCATCAATGAAGACGATAACAAACATATCTAAATAAGGTTTGAAGACTTTGTTCATAAGATCCATGAACGCTGCTGGTGCATTGGTCAAACCAAAGGACATGACCAAGAACTCATAATGACCATATCTAGTCCTGAATGCTGTCTTTGGAATGTCACATTCCCTAACTTTCAACTAATGGTAGCCTGATCTGAGGTCAATTTTTGAAAAACGGGTGGCACCCTGAAGTTGATCAAATAAATCATCTATCTTAGGAAGAGGATACTTATTCTTGATGGTAACCTTATTTAATTAACGGTGATTTATACACATCCTAAGGAAACCATCTTTCTTTCTCAAAAACAAGATCGGAGCACCCCAAGGTGAGACACTTGGTCGAATGAAGCCCTTGTCTAACAAATCTTTCAACTGCTCTTTCAACTCTTTCAACTCTGCTGGTGCCATTCTATATGGCGGAATAGAGATAAGACGAGTATCTGGAATGATGTCTATGCCGAAGTCTATTTCTCTCTCAGGAGGGACTCCGGGTAGATCATCAGGAAAAACTTCTGGAAACTCTCTTTCTATAGGAACTGACTAAATAGGAGATACCTCAGCACTTGAGTCATCAACTCGGACTAAGTGATAGATACAACCTTTTGAAACTAACTTTCTTGCCTTAAGGTACGAAATGAAACGGTCATTAGGCACTGCTGAACTACTACTCCACTCTATAACTAGCTCATTAGGAATCTGAAACTTGACAACTCAAGTTCTACAATCTATGGAGGCATAACAGGCATGAAGCCTATCCATACCTAGAATGACATAAAAATCTACCATGTCTAGTTCAACTAGATCAGCCATGGTGTCTTTGTGATTGATGGAAATAGGACAATCACGATAGACTCTTTCTACTAGAATAGACTCCCCAACATGTGTGGAAATACAAAAGGGTTCACAAAGTTTATCAGGGATAACGTCAAACTAATTTGCAACATAAGGGGTTACAAAAGAAAAACTTGCTCTTGGGTCTAGCAAAGCATAAACATCAAAAGCAAAGACTTTGATCATACCAGTGACAACATCTGGAGAGTTCTCTTGCTCTTGGTGACTAGTGATTGCATAAAGGCGGTTTGCTCCTCCGCCAGTACTAGAAGTAGCCCCTCTAGGTGCAGCCCTGTCTGGTGGTGCAATCGATGAAGATTAGGCTCTATTGCCCGGATTCCCACTACCTTGCTTATTCTTAGGACACTCTTTCAAGAAGTGTCCCTCTTGTCCACACTTGAAACAACCTGTCAAGCCATCACGACACTTACCTGGGTGGGTTCTCCCACACTTAGCACATGCAGGAGCCCAATTACTTCATTGTGCCACACTACCTTGGGACTGTGCTGGTTTAACTCTGAAGTTCTGCGAATTCTTACCATAATATTCGCCTTTGTTTCGAGGTGTAGGTGCACTAGCAAATAATGGAGCAGGCCTTTTTTGCTTCTGCTGAAAGGACAAACGATTCACATTGCCTTTCTGCTGCCCAGACTCATTCCCTATCTTCGCTTTCTTACTTCTGAACTTTTCTGTGTCTCTCAGCTTCTCTTCCTCAACCTGCTGCACATAAACCATCAACCTTGATATGTCCATTTCACCTATCAACATCGCTGCCCTGCCCTATTTGCTTGATAGACGGCCCAACCCAGCAACAAACAAGCTCATTCTACTTCTCATATCCTTAACTATCTCCGGAGCATAACGGGATAATTGGGTAAACCTCAACCCATATTCATGAACACTTAGAGAATCCTGCTTTAGTGTGAGGAACTCACGTACCTTGGCCTCTTTCAGTTCTCGGGGAAAGAAACGCCCCAAGAAAGCTCCCTCAAAACAAGCCCAGCTGGTAGGTGGTGCATCCTCAACTCTAATCCCTTTCTACCGATCGAACCAAGTCATAGCAACATTTTGCAGTTGATATGCGACTAGCTCAACTCTCTCAGTGTCAGCAACATAAATCACATCGAATACCTGTTTCAACTCCTCAATGAAGTTTTCTGGATCCTCAATAGTGCTCGAACTAGTGAAACTTGGAGGATTCATCCTCAAGAATTCGCGAATCCTCAAAGTGTCAGCCTTATCTTGTCTTGGTCCTCTTGGCTGCCCAACCTGGTTAGTCACAACTTGGCTCAGCATCCGGATAGCCTCACGAAATTCGGCATTAGTGACCTCGCCTTGAGGTTGCACGTTTGGTGCATTAGGTACCCCTTGCTCTTGTGGTTCAACGTTTCTCCTAGCTTGACGACCTTGTGCTGCTCTTCGTAGAGGCATGGTTATCTGAAACACGCACAAGCACGAATTAGAGGGAAACTTTTAAAGACAAACTCTAACGCACGAAATGGATATGAAGGAGTGAAGAATTTCCTATATGTCGCAGCCTCCTAATTATAGATGTGGCGCGCTTCACATCGATAACTAGGACTCTACAGACACAGCTTCATAGACTCCTTAGGACTCTTGAACTCTATGCTCTGATACCAAGTTTGTCACGCCCTGAGCCTACACCCTTGACGTGGCCGGCACTCGAAGACTATTGCTGGCCCCAAGAGAACCCATGGCCTGGCTTACTTAACTCAGCGGAAGACTTAACTCAACTAAATAAACTCAATGCAATAGTTTAAATGATAACATCTTAGCCAAAATGGCAACTTATGTGTCAAAACAAGTATCAGCAAATACATAGATGAGAGACTCAAATACTAAACTGTCTGATTGTCTATGAAGCCTATATAATACTGAGATGGATGTTGGGACAGACCCCACAACATCCTAATATAGAAAAACTAGGAAAGCGAAATAAAAAAGTCATACGGAATGCAATGAGGCTCACCACTGACTCTGGAGTGCTCAATTGGATCAACGGCATGCTGGATGCTGATCCTGGTTACCTGTGTCTGCATCATAAGAAGATGCAGGCCAAATGG
>NW_006239010.1:413721-450702 GCF_000226075.1 Solanum tuberosum | reverse complement strand
CAGTACATTGAATGTACGAGTATGCGAGTTGGAATGCTAAACAATAACTTAAGCTTGAAAGGAGTACAAAGGAACACTTACATTGGCTCTGTTTAACTAATGAATAACTAAACTCAATATAAAGCAATAAGACACATGCAAATATATAAAGCTTGTAAAACAGTGTAAACAACTTAGTTCGTTAAAGATAAAGCAATAACAAACTCAACTTTACTTAAATATAAAAGTAATATAAATTTTGTGGGAGATTCTCTAACCGACAACCACCACTATGAGCCTAAGTGGTGATACAGCGTCTTGCCCACGCTGCCAGAACTGTCCTATACTTTGCCGTCATATAGAACGCTTAACTTAGTGGATCCACTAGTCTATGCTAAAAGCATCTTAAGGAGTCATCTAAAAAGTATGATCCTTTACTACCCATGATGGCTACATGGTTTATGGAGACTTGAGTTAATATGAACTCGCATCCCCATATCGGTGCTCAATACTACTCCCAAAATATACTTAGCTCATATGTTTATAAAAACGAAACTCTTTCTTTAAATTGAGGTAATTACTCAAAACTTGGCTTAAAAGCTCCCTTGGATTCGATGTTCCCTTTTTCTTACTCAAATGTGAAAACATTTATAGACTCTTTAGGAATACTTAGTTCCCTAATACTTTTCTGAGAAATGAACTCAACTATTTACTCTTTGCTTATCTTGAAACTTGAGCCTTAAAACGTTTAAGAAAGACTCTTGAAAACTTTAAGAACTTTACTTTGACTTGCTTCTTAAACTTCTAGACTTGACTCTTAACTTCTTTGACTTTGATCCTAACTTTCCTTGAATTGAATTAAGGATTCAAGGTTCATTATTTCATGTTTATGGATGATTTCATGATGTTTGGATGTACCTTAGAGTGTTGGAAACAACTAGAAAATATAGGTACATTGCTTAGGAACAAGTACGAAAAGGTGGGGAACAATTGGAGAGAACTGGCGTCCCTGGCGCTCTGAGAGGCACGGGAGCCAGCCCTTAAAGTTCAGAGAACTTCCTAAGGTGCTCTGGCTGGCGCGACGCGCCAGAGGCCAAAGTTCAGAGGAACTTTTGTGGCGCTCTGGCAGGCGCGGCCCCCAAGCCCTTGCCCAGAAAATCCCCGACTTTTCTCCTTCGTTTTTCATCTTTAAACCCTCCAATCTTCCCTAGTTCTTTCCCCCAAACACTTCGGTTCATTAGTACCCTCAATACCCAATAGATTTAACTCGGAAAACAACCCGGAAACACGAAACAAATCCACCCTAGGCATTCAACAACTAACCAACAAGAATTCAACAATGTTCTTCAAGAACTTCACTTTCTTAACATTCAAACAACTCCAAATCGCTGAATTGAAACAAGTCAGTGTGTGGGTGAACTAACCCAACACGAAAAGATCTCACATACCTTAATAGAAATCACCCCCGATGAATTCCACTCGCAAGCTTGGATGATCTTGGTGAATTCTTGCCTTCTTTCTTCCTTTCTCTTTTCTCCAAGACCTAAGCGTGAATTTAATTTTTCTAATCTGACCCAAAAATAAGCTTTTACCCCAATAAATCCCTAAAAACGAAGTAGGAAATTAATTAGAGAAAAGACTACTTTGCCCTTCCCTAAATCCGGATTGAAACTTTCCTCAATCCAACAGCCCAACTTTCGAAAGGCATATCTCACTCATACGATGTCAAAATCGTGCAATATTGGTGGAGTTGGAAAGATATCTCCTAGGGCTTTCCAACCATATCAAGAACTGCTCCTAACTCATCCTGAGCTAGGAGTTATGGCCGTTTGAAAATGGCCAAAAACTCACTTTCTTAACTTGGGCAAAATTTTCCAGATTTCCTTATTCTCTCCAAAAATCATTATTTTCAGATTTTAAACTCTTTCTAATCATACCTAGGTGCGAGATGTTACAGATAAACAGTGCATGTGCACTTTTGTTCCTCCTTTCACTCTTACCTCTAACTTTTCTCCATAATTTGAGAGTTGTTAGTAGCGTATTTCTCGAATTAGGAATGATTTGGACTCCTTTGAGCTCTTTATGAATATCCCCAGAGTTAATGGGATATTCAAGATTTTGATCTTTATGAATACCCAAGAGTTTATGGATATATATTCGAGATTTTGATCTTTATTAATACCCAAGAGTTTATGAGATATCCAAGAAGGTTTAGGATAGAGTAACCTCCTAGAACCTAACTGAAATTAAACTCGTCTTATAGAGTCACAACTGAAATTGAACACGTCTTGTAGAATTTCATAAAATTTCGATGTCAACATGTTTTTAATTATTTCTTTGTTCGAACACATTAGATAACCTATTTCACACATAGATGAAAGTTAAGTTAAGTAACTAAACTCTAGATCGTATAGAATAACAGTATATAATATTTGGCAACACAAAAAATAAGCTCCTATATTAGCCTTTCAAAGGTAGCAAAGGACTATTTCTTCTTGGTAGCACTTTTTATTTTTTCAGAAAGAATCAATAGGTGACCTATCTACTAAGTTAGTCGTGATCAAAGTAAAAGAATATTGTTTCGAAATTCCTTTCTTTCTTCTTGTTCTAGTACGAGACATCTTTTGAAGATTTTATTTTATCCTCAATTCAAAAAAGAAGTGACACATATAACTTTTAGACTAAAACAGACTCCATTGATTTCAATTTATTTGTTTTACTTTCCTTTTCAATCCGTTTTAAAAAATGTTTCTTTCCCTTTAGCCACTACCAGAAAAAAAAAACTATTTTCCCACTGAAAAATGTTCAGTGGCTATACTTACAAATATTTTGATTGAATCATCAGTGAGAAAAGAAAATATAGTAATGCTTTCATGCGGAAAAATTAGAAAATTTGCGTATTGTTCTTGTTTTCCACCATATTTTCCCATTGAGCCAGTTTGATAGAAAATGAATGGGAAATTAAAAAATTATGTTCTATAGCACAGATCTTCTATTGAGTCGCAACGGAAAAAATCTTAATTTCTAATAGTAAGCTTATAAACAAATTGAAACGGAAAAGTACTATAATAAATGTGACCTTTGGAGGTGCTAAGGGAGCAATAATTTTCATAGATCAGCAATTCATGTATAACATTCCATTCCAAAGGGAATTTTAACAAAGTTTGTCTTTGTGGTACGGATAGTATAATGTGGACTTGATTTCAACATGTCAACGAGGATATATTCTTTTAAAGAAAAAAAAAATCTCAAATTAAAAATAAGATTCTATTTAAAAAAGTCACTCCAACTGGATATAATATAGGTTTCTTTTTTCCTTTATATGATATATTGTTTTCAAGAAGGCATACTATGTACACTGGAAATGCAACAATATTAATGTTCTGAGAATATTTTAAAGGTAGATAAGGCATGCATGCCCTTATCATGAAAATCTAGATATATCCAACTTGTTCTAATTAGATATGTTCTCTATATATAGCTTCATGTTTGGTTCAATTTTCTCAACAACAAATCAAACCTCAAATTCACTTCACAATTTCTTTCCTCTTCACTAAAAGCTATACATACATATCTTGGCATTTGGCCAAACTATAGTACTCATTAATTATTGAAGTTTATTTAAGCATGGATATGGTGATGAAGTTGGGAACATCAAGCTCGGTGGTGATTTTCACTAAGAGTAGTTGTTGCATTTCTCACAGCATCGAAACTCTAATACGTAGTTTTGGTGCAAACCCTACAATTTACGAGCTCGATACACATCCAAATGGGAAGCAAATGGAGAAGGCATTGATGGAACTAGGGTGTCAACCAAGTGTGCCAGCAATATTTATAGGGAAAGAGTTAGTTGGTGGTGCAAATGAGATAATGAGCTTTAATGTGAGGGGCAAACTTAAACAATTGCTCATAAGGGCAAATGCCATTTGGGTATAGAAAATAATGACTTGGTTGCAAGTGTAAGAGTTTATACAACTATTCTTCTTTTTTCTAAAAAAAAATAATTAAAAAAATACCGATCTCTCGAGGTCAAATTATTAATTTTTACAATAAACCAACCCCATTTGTATAGTTTCTTTAGCTTCTTCAGAGGGTTGTTTTTTCTCCCATTTTAAGTTGTTTTTTGATGTACAAATAAAGTAATATACTTTGGTCATAGCTAGTGGCAATTTTACTTTGTATGCATCTTATAGCATGAAATAAAGAAGTTGATAACAAATGAGCATCTTTTATGTATGTAATGCATTTTAATCTGAAGTATCAATAATATTTTTTTTCTACTACGTACTTTTGTGGCTATATGCTTTATGTTTTTATCATTTAATACATTTTGAGATTGAGCAAAGTCCATCACATGAAATAAAGAACATTAGCTCTGAATTATGATCTCTTTCATCTTTAATTTACTAGAAGTATCGACTCTGTTTAAGCTCAAATTTTATGGGTTCATTCATAATGTCCTAGTAAATAATACCCATAGTTTCCCAGTGAAAGATATCACTTTTGTTGGAATATCTTGATTCTAGCTCATTAGCCGGAACATCAACTTTGAAACATCATACGTAATATAATAATATAAATAATGAATATGCTAGCAAAGGACTCTACTCGAAATACATTTTTAAGGTTTTTTTTACGTGGAATCACTCCTCGAAAGATTCTTCATTTGAAGTAAATTCTTTTACTCCTTCACCTTTAACTATATCCTTGAAAATGTTATTTTCATCCACTAAACATGTTGTTTCTGAAAATTAAAAAGATTTAATTTTCACCTCTAATTTGCGGAGGTTAGATTTTATGTTCCCCTCTTACAAAGTAAGGGTCCATTCCTAACATCCCACCACCCCAAGGCGGCTTCATTACAAAAAAAAAAATGTTGATATATTTTATTTAATGATCAAAATATATTTGTTCTGAATTATCTTGAAACTTTTAATGACCCATTCGAATGTCTTTCTTTTATCTAAACAATTCAACAACTTGTTCTAACAGGAAATCATATTGCAAATATTCTTATTTAGATACATATTAAAAGTTTTGATTTTTTGAGGTGACATATGAATGAAATCTTCTAGCCATCAATAAGAAGATTCGTCATTTATCCTTTTTTTTTTCAATGGCAGGGGAATGTGTTCCAATTTGCTCTAGGCATATAATATATAGTACATGAGAATGTGTGGTACGCTAGAAATCGACATTGTTAAACCAATAATAATAATAATAATAATAATAATGCAATAAATAATCGTCCTTGCCAAGCATGCATGTATCATAAAATCATAATCGTCCTATATTAAATTTAAGTTCAACTTATGTAATTATCATTACCATTAATGGGTTGGGTCGAATTAGATATGACCTTGACTGACCGACCTAGTTGACAGGTTTAGTTATAACAATAATTTTAATATTAACATGGCATAATACATAAATATGATTTTTTTTTCTAAAAAATAATAATTTATCACCATATGGTGGTAAGACCTTTATATATATTGATGAATAAAATTACAAAGCTAAGGGGAGCTTAAGCTCGACCCAATGTTTCACATCGCAGCCAAAAGCTGCTTCACAAAAACTAAGATTCTGGCAAAAATTATACAAGTTTTGCACAAATTTACAAGTCCAATGCGATAGAAACAAATTAGCTATAACATCTCAACTGAATCAGTTTTATACAAATATTTTTTTTCCTCTGCTTATGCCTTAGGGACTCATTTGTATGAGATCAAGTTGGTAAGGTCTGATGGCTATCGATGGTAGGTGAGCATGTGCAAAAACAACCAACTCCTCATTTGTAATACTCCATTTTGCCAAGACATTTGCAACTTCATTGATTTCCCTGTAACAATGTCGAACCTCACAAGTAATAGTATTTGAAATATTTTAAATACAAGTAATGATATTCTTCATTTGCCAAGGGATATTGTAATTACCTTTGGTCATCTCAAAAAATATCTTTGAATCACATTCCAAGATTACATTGTAATACTTTATGACCTTTAATTTGGTTTTATCTGACATATATGCCCTCCAATTTTGGATGCACAAGTAGGCATTTTAACTTGTATAGAATTGAACAAGTAGACACACATGTCCTACGTGGTAATTCACGTTCTATTCAACATCTTATGTGGCGTCTTACGTGTACCATGCCACATAAGACGCTCTTACGTACGTGTACCATGCCACATAGGACGTGTGTGTCGACTTGTTCAACTTTATACAAATTTAAGTGTCTACGTGTACACTCCTGATAGATGCTAGATGATGCCAAATTAAATGGCATATTTATGTATTATGATTTATGCCTATATTAATCGACTAATCGTTACATTTCGATACCTTTACCTGGGAAAAATAGAGTACTATGATAATATGTGGCCTTTCGAAATTGTAAGGGATCAAGCATTTTTCTGGATCAGTACTAATTGTACTACATTCCCTTTCTTGATATATCTACTTTATACCAAAGGGAAATTTAATCAAAATTTGTCTATGGTACAGATCGTATAATTAATGTGGACTTGATTTCAACAACACGTCTATATGAGGATATATATTCTTAAAAGATTTCATTTTTTTCTCAAATTAAAAGTAATATTCTATTGAAAAAGATTACACCAGCTGGACATATAGATTTATTTTTCCTTTAGTAGAATACTACATTGTTTTCAACAATTTACAAAATATATACATTTTGTTGGATCATTTTGTTCTTATACTTAACTTAAATGCAACATTTATAATTATTGAAGTAGCTTAGTTGATTAATTATCTAAACTTTCACTTTATTGGTTAAGGTTTGATTTCCCACTTTGTAATACTCTTCCTCTACATCAACTTTGAAACGCATACATAATATAATAATAATAATAGAAACAATGAATATGCTAGCAAAGGACTCTACTCGAACTAAATTTTTTAAGGTTTTTTTACATGGAGTCACTCCTCAAAAGATTCTTCATTTGAGTTAAATTCTTTTACTCCTTCACCTTTAACTATATCCTTGAAAATGTTATTTTCATCCACTAAACATGTTGTTTCTGAAAATTAAAAAGATTTAATTTTCACCTCTAATTTGCGGAGGTTAGATTTTATGTTCCCCTCTTACAAAGTAAGGGTCCATAGCTAACCTCCCACCACCCCAAGGCGGCTTCATTACAAACAAACAAAAATGTTGGTAGATTTTATTTAAGGATCAAAATATATTTGTTCTAAGTTATCTAGAAACTTTTAATGACCCTTTCGAATGTCTTTCTTTTATCTAAACAATTCAACAACTTGTTCTAACAGGAAATCATATTGCAAATATTCTTACTTAGATACATTAAAAGTTTTGATTTTTGAGGTGACATATGAATGAAATCTTCTAGCCATCAATAAGAAGATTTGTCATTTATCCTTTTTTTTTTCAATGCAGGGGAATGTGTTCCAATTTGCTCTAGGCATATAATATATAGTACATGAGAATGTGTGGTACGCTAGAAACCGACATTGTTAAACCAATAATAATAATAATAATAATAATAATAATAATAATAATAATAATAATAATAATAATAATAATAATAATAATAAATAGTCGTCCTTGTCAAGCATGCATGTATCATAAAATCATAATCGTCCCTACTTAAATTTAAGTTCAACTTATGTCATTATCATTACTGGGTTGGGTCGAATTGGATATGACCTTGACCGACCGACCTAGTTGACAGGTTTAGTTATAACGATAATTTTAATATTTAACATGGCATATTACATAAATATGATTTTTTTCTAAAAAAATAATAATTTATCACCATATGGTGGTAAGACCTTTATATATATTGATGAATAAAATTACAAAGCTAGGGGAGCTTAAGCTCGACCCAATGTTCCACATCGTAGCCAAAAGCTGCTTCACGAAAACTAAGATTCTGGCAATAATTATACAAGTTTTGCACAAATTTACAAATCCAACGTGATAGACAAAATTAGCTATAACATCTCAACTGAATCAGTTTTATACAAATATTTTTTTCCTCTGCTTATGTTGTAGGGACTCATTTGTATGAGATCAAGTTGGTAAGGTCCGATGGCTATCAATGGTAGGTAAGCATGCGCAAAAAACTCCTCATTTGTAATAACCCCATTTTGCCTAGACATTTGCTACTTGATTGACTTCCCTGTAACAATGTTGTACCTCGCAAGTAATAGTACTTGAAATATTTTGAATATGAGTAATGATGTTCTTCATTTGCCAAGGGTTATTGTAATTAGCTTTGATCATCTCAAAAAATATCTTTGAATAACATTCCAAGATTACATTGTAATACTTTATGACCTTTAATTTGGTTTTATCTGACATCTATGCCTTCCAATTTTGGATGCACAAGTAGGCTCTTTAACTTGTATAGAATTGAACAAGTAGACACACACGTCCTACGTGACAATTCACGTTCTATGCAACATCTTATGTGGCGTCTTATGTGTACCATGCCACATAGGACGCGTCTGTCGACTTGTTCAACTTTATACAAGTTTAAGTATCTACTTGTTCACACCCAATAAATGCTAGATGATGCCAAATTAATTGACATATATATGTATTATGCCTATATTAATCGATTAATCGTTACATTTCGATACCTTTACCTGGGAAAAATAGAGTACTATGATAATATGTGGCCTTTCGAAATTGTAAGGGATCAAGCATTTTTCTGGATCAGTACTAATTGTACTACATTCCCTTTCTTGATATATCTACTTTATACCAAAGGGAATTTTAATCAAAATTTGTCTATGGTACAGATCGTATAATTAGTGTGGACTTTATTTCAACAACACGTCTATATGAGGATATATATTCTTAAAAGATTTTTTATTTCTCAAATTAAAAGTAATATTCTATTGAAAAAGATTACACCAGCTGGACATATAGATTTATTTTTCCTTTAGCAGAATAGTACATTGTTTTCAACAATTTACAAAATATATACATTTTGTTCTTATAAGAACTTAACCTATATTAAATGCAATATTTATAATTATTGAAGTAGCTCGGTTGGTTAATTATCTAAACTTTCACTTTATTGGTAAAGGTTTGATTTCTCACTTTGTAATACTCTTCCTCTACGCCGAATTTTTGTTTTTAAACAAAAAGATTAAAAAATGAGAAAGAAAAAACCAATAAATCTAGTGACAATCCAAAGGGAACAGTGTTATGGGAATATTTTAAAGGTGATGATTATATTCTATTCATTTTTCATGCATGCCCTTTATCATACAAGTGATCAAGAACAATCTACATATATCCATCAACTTGATATTCTTCTACCAATTTTCAATTTTTTTTCTCTTTTAGCAAACATAATATCTCTATATATAGCTTCGTGGAAGGTCCAATTTTCTCAACAACAAATCAAACCTCAAATTCACTTCAAAAAATTTTGTAGCCTTAAGCTTCACAATTTCTTTCCTCTTCACTAAAACCTATATACATACCTTGGCATTTGGCCAAACTATACTCATTAATTCTTGAAGTTATTTAAACATGGATATGGTGATGAAGTTGGGAACATCAAGCCCGGTGGTGATTTTCACCAAGAGTAGTTGTTGCATTTCTCACAGCATTGAAACACTAATCCGTAGTTTTGGAGCAAACCCTATAATTTACGAGCTCGATACACATCCAAATGGGAAGCAAATGGAGAAGGCATTGATGGAACTAGGGTGTCATCCAAGTGTGCCAGCAATATTTATAGGGAAAGAGTTAGTTGGTGGTGCTAATGAGATAATGAGCCTTAATGTGAGGGGAAAGCTTAAACAATTGCTCATTAGGGCTAATGCCATTTGGGTATAGGGAATTAATTAATTAATTAATAATGACCAGCTATGTATATAGCAATTAGTCTAATAATTAGAGTTTTGATAATAAATTTATCACCTTATTATAGAGAGTCATTCTGTTTTCTCTTACATTTTGCTTCTTGATGTATAAATAAAATTTATATACTTAGGTCATGTATAGTCTTTTCTTTTGGCAATCTAGTGGCAATTTTGCTTTATTCACACATGAAATCAATAACAATGAACTTCTTTACGTATTGAATTTTGATCTAAAGTAGTAACAATTATATCTTATAGCTATAGTACTACTCTGTGTGGCTACATGTTCTATCATTTTAACATTTGTGTGTGGATACATGTCATACCTTAAGTTGTTTCACTACTTGTTATTTATATATTTCGAAATTTAGCAAGGTCCATCAATTTTTACTAATGAAATTAATAAGTATCAAAATATGTGGGGAGATTGATATTTACATCTTAAAATTAAACAGCGCTTTCCAAATTAATTTAATTTTGAGATTTTGACCTTTAAGAGTACTAAATTTGTCATTCATCTAAATGTGTATGTAAACTAAATTTCATAGTGTTAAGAGATAATTACATTATTTTCCTACTCGTTTCCAAATTACAAAAATTCCTTAAGATTTATGGATTTCGAATACATCACTGGACTTCCGGATACATCACCGAACTTCCAGATACATTAGAAGACATCCAAATCCATAGGTGAGGGATGTATAAGAGAGGGGATAGGACATCAAGATACATCACTAGACTTCCGGATACATCAACAGACATCCAAATACATATGTGAGGGAAGTATCCGAGGGGTTAGGGATGTATTAGCGAGAGAAGAGTGATGTATCTGAGAGGGAATTTTTGAAAAAAAATTAGATGGTAGAGAATTTTAGAGATTATGGTAACATAAGATGTGTATTTAGGTAATTTTTCCAAAAAAAATTTAGCCCACTCTGAACCGGTCTACAAGCTCAATCTTTCCTTGGCCCATTTATTTAACCGTGTTGGGTTGGCCTGTAATGGGCTGGGCCGAATTGGATATGATCTAGACCGACCAAGTTAAAAAAAATAATTTTGGTCCACATTTCATTTTCTCAAAAGTTAATTTGATTAATCTTCAGAGCTAAATTATATTATGTTAAATTAACGATTAAAAAAAATTAAAATTCAGATATTTAAAAACTATACAAAAAGTACCATAAGTTGTAATTTTTCCCATAGTAATATATATGGTGAAAATAAACATCTTAAAATAATGGTCAAAGTTCAAATAATTTGAATTGCGAGATGCAAAAAATGACACATATTTTGGGATGGAGTTAGTAATGATAGCCTTAATGGAATAGGGGGTAATTCCGGCAAAAATGGAATAGGAGGAGTGATAAGAGATAAATACGGAAATTGGATTGTGGGATTCAGTGATGGAATTAGGATTTTCAATCGTTAAAAATATGAAGAGATAAAAACACGAACTAACGGAAGTAAATTCAACAGCTATTACATATACATAAAAAAAATTAACCATATATAAATAATATAATTTTTTACTGAAAGGGATTCGAATAAACCTCTTAATATAACCCCAAGTTAGCTCCGCCCCTGAATTAGGCAACATTTTTGAAGCAACAACTATTATATCAGAACTATATGGGCTGCAAAGAGGATTAAGGATTGCACTCGCAAATAATCAAACATCCCTTGAAATTAATATAGATCGCAAAGAAATCATTTACTATATAGGTAAAGACCATCCAACTTATTCTAATTATTAGTAATATTTTGTAAGAAGAAGTTTAGGTTGACAAAACCAATTCTTTTATGTTTTGGACGTTTTCTTCCTTGTTTGTATTCGATAAAAGAAGCAAATAAAGTAAAAACTCTTTTTGTTAGCTTAAAAGGCCATCTACTACTATTGAATTATGTAATGACTACTAAGTACGTAAGACCCCCTCCGCAAGCATTACTATCAGGAGCAACGCTCTGCCACTTACCTATATTGATGAATATTAAGTTATAATACTTTATATATATATCTCATTTACCTAAAAAAAAACGTTCAATTGTCTGTTACGTTTCGAATTGTTGATTCCTTAACCAGAGAAAATAGACTACTACAATAATATTTGACCTTTCGAGGTAGTAAGGGAGTATTTTTATTTTTATTTTGGATGAGAAGAGATCAGTTTGTAATTTTAACCAAGTTTATCACGTATCAACTAAAGTTTCTATGTAGTACGGATCATAATGTGGACTTGATTTCAACAACACATCTATATGCATGTGAGGATATATTCTGAAAAATATTGAGTGAAAGGATCAAAAACTACACATTTAAAGTATTTCGCTATTTTGAGTTTAATTCATATATACCTGAACTACCACCAAATATTTGTCGGAACACATCTCAATTATCAGTTGTTCACTTTTTCTACTGCAAAAAATCAGGATACTTAAAAATGTTGAAATGGGAAGACGTTTTTTTCAACCAAAAAAAGAAAAAGCATGAAAAGGAACTAACAGAAAAAACAAAGATCTATTAAGATAAACTTTAGCTAGTGACATATATATGTTCTTGGAATATTTTAAAGGTGATAGAATTTATTCTTTTCATTTTCTGCATGAGTATGTTATGCTTTATTAGAATCCAGATAAGGCACAAAATATGCCCTTATTATTACAAGTGTAAAATATAATCAAGAACAATCTAGATTTATCACATCATCAACTTGTAGTTCTTTGAAATTTCACTTTTTTTTTCTCTTTTAGCTAACATAATGCCTCTATATATAGCTTCATGTTAGGTTCAACTTTCTCAACAACAAATCAACCCTCAAAGTCACTTCAAAAACCTTCACTAAAAGTTACAAATCTTGGCATTTGACCAAACTATACTCATTATTATTTCTTGAAGTAATTGTTTAAAAATGGATATGGTGATGAAGTTGGGAGCAACAAGTGGGGTGGTGATTTTCACCAAGAGTAGTTGTTGCATTTCTCACAGCATTGAAACCCTAATCCGTAGTTTTGGAGCAAACCCTATAATTTACGAGCTCGATACACATCCAAATGGGAAGCAAATGGAGAAGGCATTGATTGAATTAGGATGTCAACAAAGTGTGCCAGCAATATTTATAGGGAAAGAGTTAGTTGGTGGTGCAAATGAGATAATGAGCCTTAATGTGAGGGGCAAGCTTAAACAATTGCTCATTAAGGCTAATGCAATTTGGGTATAGAAATTAATTAATAATGACTATAGGCTATAGCTATGAAACATAGAAAATTACCACTTATAGAGAGTCTTTTTGTTTTCTAGCTCTCATATATTTCTTCTTGAGGTATAAATAAAAAGTTACACTATAGTCATATACGTAGGTCATGGATAGTCTTTTCTTTTTGGCAATCTAGTGGCATATCTTTATGTATTGGATTTTAATCTAAAAGTATCAATGATATCTTATTATACTTTCTGTGGCTACATGTTCTATCATTTTTAACATTTTTTGGACCATACAACAGATTATTCATGTGCAAATCAAAATGCATGCAGTTCTTGTTCGAGCATAGACATAAAAATTATCAAACTCTAATTAATACTGAGCTCTAAAACCTTAACTTGCAAATATATCTTGATTCTAGGTCATAATACATAATTTTCCGTTTACTAAGGGTTTCTCGAATAAAATGTCTTAATTATTGTTACATTACTCGTTCCTCATCGATTGTGTAAAGATTTCCAATAAAAAGTTTTTAATGGTCCAGGCCTACTCAATTCATTTATGTTTAACATAATATAGAGTTTAAGTTAAAATTATTGAATTCTATATAACTGTAACATCTCGCAAATTGAAGTAACTAGGAAGGAGTTCATAATTGAAAATAGTCGTTTTTGGAAAGAATGAAAATCTGGAAATTTTGTTAAGTTAGAATAAGTTGAGTTTTGGTCAACTTCAAACGGCCATAACTCGTAGCTCATGATGAGTTAGGTGTACTTCCAGATATGGTAGGAAATCTCTTGGAATAATCTTTCCAACGCCGCCAAGTTTGCGCGATTCCGAGTTTGTATGAGTGAGATATGCCCTTTGGAAGTTGGGCTATTTAGATAAGGAAAGTCTAATCCGAATTTTGGAAGGGTATTTTAGTCTTTTCCTTGCCTAGTTGTTTTATTTCGTTTTTGGTAATTAAGTTAGGGTCTAATCAGAATTAGACCAGTTTAGAAAAGTTGAATTTCACGCTAGGGCTTGGAGAAAAGAGAAAATAGGAGAAAGGAGAAGGAAAGTACAAAGTTCGTCGATTTCTTGGAGATTTTCATGTGGATTTCACCAAGGATTTAATCCTACAAGGTATGTGAGGCTTTCGTATTGGGTTCGTTCACCCACGTGCCAAACATGTTTATTTCAGTGTGAATTCGTCCTAAAAGAGTTTGAAAGTTGATGTTCTTGATATATGTTCTTGAATTTGATATTGTTCTTGAGTTGGGCTGAAATTGAGAAGTTTCTGAGATCATTACGCCAAATTATTGAGTTGGTTGGAGTTAGGTTCTTAGGTACATTTGATGGGTATCTGTATCTAAAAAAGAATTTGGGAAAAAGAACTGAGTTTGGGCGAATTGGGGCTGGAAAACGAAGAAGAAAATTAGTCGGGCAAATCTGGACAATGGCTTCGCATCGTGGACTTGCTCCCCAGATTTGGGAAAATCATTTAGCGGAGCGGAGCGGTCACGGACCGTTCTGCCTCAAAAAGTATTTTCGCGACCAAAATTTAAATACTTCTCCGCGTCGCGGACCCACCCTCAGACAGTGAATTTTTTTTATCTTTTCTCATGTTTAGCTATCTAAAACACACTCCTAAACATCATGAGATCTTTCCTATCACAAATCGCAATCCTTGAATCCATAATTCAATTCAAGGAAAGTTAAGAGTCAAGTTTAGAAGTTAAGAAGCAAGTCAAGAGAAGTTCATTAAAGTTTTTCAAAAGTCTTTCACAAACGTTTTTAACTTTGTTTTAAGACTTGAGTTTTAAGTTAAGCAAAGGGTAAATAGTTGAGTTCATTTCTCCAAAAGTTATAAGGGAACTAAGTATTCCCAAGAGTTTAAGATGTTTTCACAGTTGAACAAGAAAGGGAACATCGATTCCAAGAGAGCTTTTAAGCTAAGTTTTGAGTAATTCTCTCAAACCAAAGAAGAAGTTTGTTTAAAACATATGAGCTAAGTATATTTTGGGAGTAGTATTGAGAACCGATATGGGGATGTGAGTTCATATTAACTCAAGTCTCCATAAACCATGTAGTCATCATGCATGGTAGTAAAGGATCATACTTTTAGATGACTCTTTAAGATGCTTTTAGCATAGACTAGTGGATCCACTTAGTTAAGCGTTCTATATGACGGCAAAGTATAGGACAGTTCTGGCAGCGTGGGCAAGACGTTGTATCACCACTTAGGCTCATAGTGGTGCTTGTCTGTTAGAGAATCTCCCACATAAACTATATTACTTTATTATATGAGTAAAGTTGAATTTGTTATTGCATTTTCTTTAACGAACTAAGTTGTTTTCCACTGTTTTACAAGCTTTCTATATATTGCATATGTTTATTGCTTTATATTGAGTTAAGTTATTCAGGAGTTGAGTAAAGCCAGTGTAAGTGTTTTTTTCAGATTCTTTTCAAGCCTATGTTGTGTTTAGCATTCCAACTCACATACTCGTACATTCAATGTACTGATGCCAGTTGGTCTGCATCTTATATGATGCAGACGCAAGTAACCATGATCATCACCAAGCGCCTCATTGATCCAGTTGAGCACTCAGAGTCAGTTGGTGAGCCACCATGCATTCCAGAGGACTCCTTTTACTTTGTTTTCAGTATTTCATTGTTAGGATGATCGGGGGTCTTGTCCCGACATCCCTCTTTATTTTAGAGGCTTCATAGTCAGTTAGTAGTTCAGTTGTCTTTACATTATCATTTCATATGTTAAGACTTGAGTTGCCATTTTTGCCAAGTTGAATGTTGACTTTTAAACATTCTAAGTTATTTTATTTAACAGTTGAGTAGAGATGCATTGAATCCTTGTATTTATGCTTTTAAATCTTCCGCTGAGTAAGTAAGCCAGGCCAAGGGTTCGCTTGGGGCCAACAATGGTTCTCGAGTGCCAGCCACGTCCGGGGTGTAGACTCGGGGCGTGACAATAACTCATAACTATCACGATAGTTTAATTTCGCCTTGGGATAACCAATTCGAATATCTTTACGATTATCCAAATAACAAGAACAACGTGTTCTAACAGGTTTAACACATATTGCAAATATTCTTACTACAAATTAAAAGTTGACTTTTTAGGTGACATATGCATGAATGAAATCTTCTAGCCATTAACAGGACAAGTTGTCATTTTCCCATTTGAATGCAATGGCAGGGGAATGTGTTCTTTTCTTTTTTGGTGTTTAACTCAATTCATTCAGAAGTCCGACTAATTTAAATGTATTTTTTTTAAATCACTTTAAGAAATAAAATGTATCTTATCAAATTACTTCATATTTAGTGCTCAAAATCGAAACCTTTGATAGAAACAAAATATTGTGTTCCAATTTGCACAAGGCATATTATAGGAGAACATGGGAATTATTGTCATGGGACGCCAAAAGTGAACTTGTTAACAAATGGATGTTTTCAATATTAGTACATCTGAGATTGCTTAATTGGTTCATTCGAAAAGAATATATATACAACATATTCTATTTGTCATTTCCTTCTCGAAAAATATTTCCAAGCTCTTTTATTTAATTTTTTACTAGCCTTTCGAAGGTAGCAAAGGACAATTTTTATTTTTTAAAATTACCACTTTTTTTCTGAGAGAATCAATTGATGATAAGAAAATGACTCATCATGTGATGTACCGTTTGGAATATTTGATAATAGTTTTCTATCGAGTTAGTCATGATCAAAAATTTATTTCTACAATTTGAAAGGGTGTAGCGGAAAATTTCATAAGGGAGATCAAAAATCGAATCTCATCTGGTCCTTTCTTAGTCGGTTGAGTTTGATGCATGCAAGAGAGTGGTATCACAAAAAGGAGTGCTACGAGATGTCTTTACTTGGTTCCTTTCTTAGTTGAGTTCATTGCACCGGTTTGTGTAATGGCTAATGCAATTTACATTTTCAGTGTCATTTGCGCGATATTTTCTAGAAAAAAAAAAACTAAAAAAACTTACTACTTAATCTTTGTACGGACATCTTGTGAATATTTTTTTTTATCTTCAATCCAAGAAATTTAAATAAAAATATGCCAAAATCTTTTAGAAACTTAAGAAAATCAATCCAGCAGGAATAGATTCCTCCTCCTTCGGAAAATATACTGAAAAAAATATATTTCTAAGGGTACTTGCTTGATGGAATAACTAATTAAGCAGCTCCTTTTTTGTTTTCGATATTCAATATTTATATTAAAGCTCAATTAAATTAAAATTTGTATTAAAAAAAATCTCACATTAAAAGGGTAAAATGTTTTCTAATTAATGTGTTGAGCTCTTTTAGCTGCTTAATCTTATATTATATTAGATTGAAAATTATTTGAGTCTAATTAGCTTTTAAACCATTTGCTTAGCATATTTATTTATTTTCATCTTATACTATGTATTAAAAAGAAAAACTTCATAAACTAAATTAACCATCTAGGCAACATAACAAACTAATCTATATCAACAACAAACTAATAAAATCTCAATGCATAATATATACTTAATTACTACTAATATTAGTTGTGGTACTACTATCAACAACATAATTAATTCTTAAGAATAGAAACATCAAGAATTACATAAGGTAACATAATTAGACCAAAATAATAAGATACAGAGAGCGGCTCATGACTCTTTAAAAGAGTACAAAAAATATCGAGAGAATAATTTCTCCTTAAACAAGACTCTCTAAAGAAGTACATACTTAATAGAGCAATCAGGACAAACACTAAATAAATAAAAAGATGACAAAAAATAATTTAAAAAATTGAAGTATTTTTTTTTCTTCCAAATTTTATAAGTGATATATAATATCCAAAGAGTACTAGTTTAATTTAACCAGTTTTAGAACGAGGAGGTGATCGTTTGCGTGAACGTTTTGCTTGTTGTGCAGAGATTGTTATTTTTCGATACGTTATTATATGTTTCCTATTTACAAACGTCCCTCGTTCTTGCTCTTGGGCTTTTTCGTCTTCATTTTTCACTATTGGGCCTTGTAATAGTACTTGTGCATTTTTTGGTTCATTTTTCATCACTAGATGTTCTTCTCCTTGTCCTTGTGCAATTTCAGATGATTCAGACAAAACTGAATAAAATGTACCCAAAATCAGTTCAACACTTCACAATACTATTACTAGGGTCAATAGTACTAATTAAAAATATTTTTTTCGATCATAATTTTATATTTTCGTATCATAATAATATCCTATTAGTTATATCTTACATTTTAAAAGAATTTATATCTAGCTATGCATAAGTTCAATTGCTAAGAACAGAAATGCAAGACAACGTATTTGAAGGACAAAATTAAAAATCAACGCATTTAAAGGACAACTTGTGCAATTAATAAATACTACTACTATCATAATAATAACTACATCTTATATTATATAGATTTCACTGATAACCCGATTCAGAATAATTTTCAAAAGGTTAAAAAGGTCGAAATATTCCTAATATTTGTAATTTGTATACTAAGATGGAAAATGAAATTAACGATCCGAATCTTAGTTGAATCAGTTATAGGTGTCAATAGATCAATTTCACTAGCAGAACACTTTTTCCAATATGCATAAATAAAGATGACAAATATATCGCATAGGAAAAATGTAAGACAAATCGAATACTTCAAGGGTTAAATGTAAAAAAGAAATAGTATACGAAATTAAATGAAGTAGAACATCATATCAAATTAATTTCTAGAAAAGATTATAATCTTCAATATATATATCCTTTAGAAGGTTTTCCACATGATATGAAGGATTCAAATATAAGTCTAATTTTGCTCTTCATTTCTATGCACCCAACTTTCTTTTTTGTGTGTATTATGAATTATCACAAGGCTCAATTATTTTTCTGTATATATACAAGAGAATAATTGTTGTCATTTATTAGTACTTTTTATTTATTGTATATTTTAATAGAGCATAAGAACAATGTGATTTTGTAAATTAGTACTAATATTCAAGAATCCAAGGAAACTACGTGACAGCGTGTTAGTACTAAAATATTAAAATAAGTACGTCTCTTGAATAAGACAATTGACTATATTGGAATTTTGACTGGAAATGGAATTCCCACCTAATCTTTTTCTCTACTTTACTCGTTGCTAGAGAATTGTCCATTTTAATATTAAAATGGGGAACAAAAACGAAAGTTGGTCTTAGTGATTCGACAGTTTTCATGTGAAAAGATAGTTGAACAAAAGTTATTTTAGAAATAATAGATTGATCTTTCTAAAGGCGCACTTTCTGTTTGTCCTTTTTTTACTCTATCGATGATACATCTGAAATGACTATAGTTGAGAGAAAACACACACACACACACACACACACACACATATATATATATATATATATAATATTCTTTTGCAGATTTCCTGTCAAGGAATGTCCAATATGGACGATCGAATGCAGATCCTAATAAATAGAGTATTTGAAAAATGCAATTGGTGTCAGATTCAATCGATGACAAAAGCCAAAAATTATTCAACATTAAAAATGATCTAATGAGCTTGTCCGAACAAGCAAGAAAAATGCAATATGAAATTAATCAGCTAAGCAATGATCAAGTTGAAAACATGAATGAATTTCTTTTATTATGTGAACATTTGGACACATGTCCAAAGAGGAATTCCAATCCTCAGGGGAATATTAATCCCAAAAAAGTGACAGGAGATGTCCCACTAGCACCTAGTGCCGAAAACATCTCATCGGTAAGCATGGATATGCCGAAACATATATATATATATATATATATAAATAGATAGATTTATCACACAAATAGCTTGAATGTCACCTGGCATATTAATTCACACCCAATCTAATTTTCCCTTGGAATCATTAGGAGAACTCAATTAAAAGGAAGTTTTGAGGTTTATAACTCAATTTTCTTTTTGACTTTTATATTTTTGTATTATTTTATTGTTATAGTATATATAGATTACAAATTATGTGATGATCATAGTATTTAGTTCTCTAATTTATGTTTTCTTTATTTTTATCAATTAGTGGCTATAAAGACAAGAAGATAGTGGCTATTATTTCTTTCACATGTTCTTTATTTTTTATTTCTTTTATGTATCCATTCACCTATTAACTGCCCCAACTATGATTAAAGAATGACCAGGACAAATACTTGACCAAGCAAATAAGAAACACTAATTACAGGTTGTTTGGGTGGTTAATTATTTTCGATATATTTGGTTGTGATAGTAGGTTAAATATAATGTTTATTTTGATTTAGATATATAATATTAAAAAAGTTGCATTTTATCTAACGATCGATTTGGAGTAATTCGGGCATTACCTTATATTTTTCCCTTCATTTTGACTCTATTTATGATTGTTAATAGTATTTTGTCCTTTACCGTACTTTTTACGATAGTTCTATATTGTACTTTACTACAACAAATAAAGGACTTAGCAGCAACAAATAAGAAGTTGTTTTGTGTGAGGTATAAAGTATAATAATCTCAGAATAAAATGCATGATTATTTTATCTTGTGTTTGGTTGGAAGTATTAGGTAATCCTTAGATTATTTATCCCACCAGCTATACCTTAGTGATGAGATCTCATATACATGGTGGAATTAATAATAACTTATTTTGGAATAACTTATTTGAGGATAATTAATTCTGAGATAGCTTGTTCCCAACTAGACTATCCCTACTTGTCGCTATAATATATTCAGTGACAATAATAATAAATATGTATATTTATAATCAACACTGTATAAATATCGCTAAAGGCTTTAGTGACTCAACTCAACTGCCACTAAATATTTTTGTAGCAACAAATAGGAAAATTTATTGCCACTAGTCCTTATATGTTTATCCTTCAAATTGTGGATGTATAACATTATGTATAATGACGCCGAGAAACAATACAATATATCAAATTATTGTATATTCATATCAAAACAATACAATACAACATAATAATATAATATATTATGAAATAATACATAACAACAAACGAGTCGACATTGAATTATCACATAAGATCCCTGCTGCCGGTCTTAAAACCAGGAGGTGCTCGTTGGCGTGAACGTTTTGCTTGTTGTGAAGTTGTTCCTATGTTTCTATATGTTGTTATTTTTACTTTAGATTCCATTACAAACACCCTTTCTACTTGTTCTACTTTTGCATTTTCCACCATTTGCCCTAATTGTGCATTTTTTTGTTCATCTTTCACTAGTAATCCTTGTCTTTGTGCATAATCTTTTGGTTTATCTTGATGTTCTTGTTCTTGTCTTTGTCCTTGTGCATCTACTGTGGATTCATCTAGAGAAACTGGTTCTTGGTCTTTGTCATTTCCTGGTTTAGACAAGTTTGAAGAAAGTATATATCAAAATGAGTTTCACAATATAGTACTAGTGTTACTTTGTTAGTGTATACTACCGCCGATCCGACAAAATCAGGAATTTAACGAAAGGTATGTAAAATTAGCTATACATTCATAATAGTTAAAATTTTAATTTCTAAACACCATGTAATTTTCCAACAAAAAAGATATGTATTGGATTATCCTTCGCTCAAGGTGACTCCTCTCATTACTATTATTATTACTTTTCAGTCTCAAACAAATTGAAATAGCTACGTGACACGTCAATTCATGATTATTTTTCTAGAGAGAAAAAGTTTAAAATATAACCCCACCTATCATTTAAGACAAATTAATTCATAATAAGACAGACCTCTGCACCTAACATTTAAGACAATTCAATTCAGAGTAATTGTTCAGGATCATGTGCTTCAAATTATTGCATATATATTTCTTATGTTATTTTTTTTTTTTTATGTATATCTATTTTTTTTTATATTTAACACTCTTTAGTAAATTTTTTGACTCCGTCACTAAACTTCAAGTTCACAGTGACAATTGTCTGAGCTAAGCTAGATACCCATTAGAAAGAGGGACAAATAAGAGAGAAATTAACTTCATCGAGCATTCATGGACTAAATGGTAAATACATGACAAATCAAATACTTCAGAGGTAAATTTAAACGGATTTGGCTCCCCTCTGGTACAAGTATTGAGTTGATTCGATGGAAAATAAATGAACATTAAAAATCATATTTTATAGCATAAATTTTCTACTAATTCGTGATAGAGAAAACTTTATTTCTAATAATGGACACATATCAAAATTATAAGAGCATACTTCAAGAAATGAAGAGATCTTGTATCGGAGGGGAGCCAAATCCAATTTGGATAAACTTTTTCACTCTTCAATATAAGCAATATAAATATTTCTCTTAAGTAAAAGAAGCTTGATTTAGAGAACACTTTTTTCGTTGAAAATTCCTACTTAAGAAAATAGAACATTGAATTAAGTTGTTGAAATTAAAAGATTATAACCTTCAATATGTTCCAACATACCTTTAGAAGGTTTTCCACATGATATAAATGATTCAAATAAAACTCTAATCTTGCTCTTCATTTCTCTGCACTGAACTTAGCTTAAGCTGACTTTATTTTCCTCTGTGTTGTGAATTTTCTCAATAGGACCAATGAGCTTTAATATATAGGAGAATAATTTTGGTCAATTATTAGTTGTACTTTCAACTACTTTCTCTCCATCTCAAATTATCTGTCATAAATTTTTAAAATAATTATTATTTTAGCCGTTCAAGACTATAATACATCAATTATAGGGTAATGACATATAGATAGAATAAATATTTAATTAATAAAAAAATATATTTTAAGATATAAATAAAAAAGATAATTAATATTCAAAAAATATATGTAAACGTGACAGCGTGTTGCTATTAAAATATTCAAATAAGCAAATTTCTTCAGAGTAAGGCAGTCGACTGACTTTGACTGGAAAAGAAGTTCCGTAATCGATTTTTCTATTAATTATTGTTCTTTAATCTAATCGGATCTAATTCACATGATCATATATATATACTACTAGACATCGAAGCCCGTGCTAACACGGGCCCAATATGTATCATTTTTTGTTGCAATTTATGTGACAAAGACAAAATTAAAGAGTTAATTAAATTTTAATATTAATTTAAAATAGTTTAAATTTTTAATTATTGTTAACTATGGTTAAAAATTTTTTGTCTTTTAACATTCTAAATTGCTAATTATTGTTGTATGATTTGTAATATCTTTTACGCAATTTTGAAATAATAAAGGTTATTTCTTCTTTCTCAATTTATGTGGTACTAATAAAATTTTGAGATTCAATCAATTTTTTTTGTCTTTAAAATATTCTATTGACTATTGCTAATTACTATAAATTATTGTACTTTGTAAGTAATTTTTAAATAATATATATTATTTTATTTGTCCAATTTATGTGTCACCGATAAAATTTGAAGAGTTAATCAGATCTTTTACATATTTTTATATCTTTTGAATATTTAAGTAAATAATTGTTGTGATTTATAATATTTTATACAATTATTTTAAAAAAATTAAACAACAAACAAAACGAATTCATCGTAGGAAAATTACCAAAGCATCCTTGAATACATCAATAATGTGTCCCACTTTTTGTTAAAAAAAAATATGCATATTGGGAGGATATTTTTGTCCAGAGTGGAAATAGAATAAGTATAAAACATTAAAGTCTTTTAAAATTTTAAATTGTTAATTCTTATTGTATGATTTGTAATACTTTTACACCATTTTCAAATAATAGAGGTCATTTCTTCTTTCTCAATTTATGTAGTACTAAAAAAAATTTGAGATTCAATCAATTTTTTTTGTCTTTAAAAATATTCTATTGACTATTGCTAATTACTATAAATTATTGTACTTTGTAAGTAATTTTAAATAATATATATTATTTATTTGTCCAATTTATGTGTCACCGATAAAATTTGAAGAGTTAATCAGATCTTTTACATATTTTTATATCTTTTGAATATTTAAGTAAATAATTGTTGTGATTTATAATATTTTATACAATTATTTAGTATAGTAAAATAAATTTAAAAGAAACAAAACAAAACGAATTCATCATAGGAAATTACCAAAGAATCCTTCAATACATCAATAATGGGGGACTTTTTGTTTTTAATAAATTGCACATTCGAAGGATATTTTTGTCCAAAGTGGAAATATTGTGTAAAAAATGTGTATTTATTGTGATTTTGAATGTTTTGTGGGGTAATAGGACGCACGCAAAGTTAAGGCGTCTTTTTGAAAATCCGGGACAACTTCAAGTATCACTTAATGTTTTTTCTCAAAATCTAATTATCACTTAATGTTTTTTCTCAAAATCTAATATAATTTCGTAAACTATGTGTCAGATCAAAATCAGATTAACAAATTCAAAAGGAATGAGTAATAAATAGCTCATACAATGACATATTTATTATTTTATTAAATACTAAATATGTAACTAAAAATCTTGTTAGCTTTTGGTTGAAAGCTAACAAGATAGTTGCAATCATAGTTGCATTGTGGTTTATTATATATAGAATATATATTGAATCGAGAAATAATTTAGACTTATATATATAAGTTATCTTTTTCAGACTTGACTTTATGAGATTATATTGAATATGTTGTTATTATGTATGAATTATATAGATCAATATTGTTGTCTACCCATTATTCTTACTATCCTTTCCTTCACACTATAACAAAAACAACTTTTAGTGGCAATAAATAAACATTAATAAAGAGTGCTAAAAATTTTACCGGGATTAGTTAAGTACTGTCATTAGATTCAATATCGCTAAAAGTTTTAGGGACATATACAAAGAGTGCTAATTGTCGCTAAAAATATATATTTAGTGACAATTAAGCTATTGTCATTAATTAATTGTTGCTAAAGATCATTTTTGATGCAATGATAAGATAGTTGTCACTCTTTCTTAAATTGATTGATTTTTAAAATTAAATTAATTTGAACTAATATAATTGTTTACAATTAAAATTTTGATATTCAAAAATGAACAAAGAGTATTATAAATTAGTATAATTTTTCTTATATTAATATGGTAAAAACATATTTTAAAACATTGATTAAAATTTAAGTAATTTGACTTTCGAAATATAAAATTTGAAAATTTCATTTTGGGATGGAGTCAGCAGGGGCGGACCCACATTGGACATTTCGGGTGCTCGAGCACCCATTAATTTCGTATCAGACTATATATAGTTATATAAAAATTTGAAAGAATGATATAAAACATAAACGTGAGCACCTAATACACAAATAGTCGTTTGGTTCAGTGGTCAATTGTGGGTGCTTAAGATTGGTTATTGCATCTGTGTCTATTGGGTTCGATTCTTACTTTAAGCATTTTTTTAAAACTATTTTGAATACCAGCTCTTCTATTGACCTTTTATTTTTCTCTCCTTGTGTTGATTGTTCTTTTTACACTTCCTCTGTTTCCTTTTGCTATTTTTTCATAATTTTTTTTTTTTAAAAATAAACTTTTTTGTTATTCAAAATAATGTTTATCATAGTTTTATTGTATTAATATTTTTTGCTACTGTGTTTTAATTTATTGTCTATTTTATGATAAGTCATAGATTTGTTTACTTATATATTGTAACGATAGTCAGGGATCATCCACGACATTAAAATTCTGGATCCGCCACTGATTGAGACATGGAGTGAGTATTCCGATGGACTCTGTCGGTTAATTAATTTAAAAAAGATACACATAAATTTCTAAATTCTTATTATCTTAAACTAAAAATAAAATTATAATTAAATTATTTCGTATTACATTCTTTTTAAGACAGAATAAACAAATTAAGAACCAAGGAAAAAAGTTGAATTTCTTGAAATAATAGATAGTCACAACAATATTAATTATTTTCAACCAGTCTTAGGAGGTGGAGCTGGTCTTTTGCTTGGAGGTTTTGAAACTTTTGCTCTTGCTCCATTTGGAAGTTCAAAATTATCATCATCATTCTCTTCTTCTTCTTGTCCAATATCATCACTTGGTGGTATATTTGTTGGTTGTTCTTGATTTTGTGTATTATTTCCATCTTCATTTACTACTATATGTTCTTGATCTTGTACATCACTTTTTGGCTCAGCTTGGTCTTCTTTTGGCACATGTATTATTATTAGTCCCAAGTCATCTCCTAGTGGTAGATTTCTTGCTTGCCCTTGGTCATTTTCTGGCAAGATTGAACATACTTATATATATCAAAATTATTTCAAGAAAATCATGGAAACATTATACAAATGTGTTGTCCCTAATAGTTTAAGCCCATATATAAAGAATATATTAAAAGTTATGCTATTTTAGCCCAACAATTAATATCAACGACAATAATATGGTGAAATGAGTATATGTAGATAGCATGAGACTCAACTTATTGCCTATGTCTATTTTAAGGGTCAGTTTACTATTTTAACCCGTAGCTTGAAAATACACACATATGATAGTTTTTTTTTTTTTAAAAAAAATGAGTCTCGCTTTATGAAAATTAAGAAAGAGAGTCAAAGTACAAAATACGATAAATTATTCATCTAAGAAATAAGTTAAAGAGCCGTTATATATGTAGCATCTGAGAAGAAGAAAACAGACATGCACACAAAAAGACTTGCTAGACATAATAGTTTTTAACTACTCTTACCATTAGAAGCAAGGTTTTTCAATATATCTTGATCCTTGTTCTTCGTATCTTTGATGAAATTGGCCATCTTGCTTTTTTCCCCTTGCTATTATCTCCCTTAATTAGATAAAATAAGCTTTGTAAGAGATTATAAATGTTGAAAGGTTCAATAGACACTTTTTCCTTAAAATATAATATATAGTTGGAGAATTATACAAGTGGATTAGTTAGTAAATCATTATTCTTTATATAATTAGCGTTCACACGAGTCTTTCTATATTTCATATGTACAAGTCTGAAATGAGAGTAATATTTAGATTTTCAATTGTACCATATTCATGTGTGAACGTAGATCTTTTTACTACCAATTTGATACAATTTTGACTAATTTATATTGGTCTATTCAACTATCATAAGAAGTCAACATGTTTTGGGTAGACTTGATACGAAGGAAAATGTTTTTTTTTTTAAAAAAATATATTAGAATAAGCTGATTTCTTACTTTTTTTTAAAATAAGTTGATTTTATTTTGTGTGTTTAGTACCTAAGAATATTACTTTCTCTTTTAAATTTGTTTGTCCTATTTTTCAGAGTTTTTTTTTTTAATGCTAGGATTTCAATTAATTGGAGTGATTTAAGATACATAAGGCTAATTCTATATGTGTTATTCGTTTATGCTCGTTCATGTATATTTAATTTGAACTCATTAACTCCTATGAGTTATTCGTTTATACTCATAATCATTTGATTTTCATGAGCTATATGTTTATGGATGAAAAGTATGCATTATTTATAAAACATTTTTATGATTTTTCCTTCAAAGAAGATTTTTTATGATTTCTTTCAAGGAACTTGCATATAAAAGAGACACCTATATGATTTAAGTCAAGACTTTACATTATGATTTATGAATTATAATTTGAGCTAAGATTCCTCAATATGATTTATGAACTATAATTTGAGTTAAGGCTCCTCAGTATTAGACATAAATAGAGCCGTCAAAACAGGCTTATAGCCCATGGGGCTGACCCAACCCAGCTTGTTATTGGGGTAAGGTTGAGATATGATTTTTCAAGCTCATTTAAAACTAAGACTTATAAGCTCGGTCCATATAAGCCCTTTGTCCTTGAGGCTTGATCGGGGTCGACCCATGGGACAAAACTTTTTATTTAAGGGTAACTTACAATAATCTCACTAGTATATAATGTAGGGTAAATTACATAAATCCCATAGTTTTAATATGAAATTACAATCTATCCCTAATAAGTTTCTAATTACATTAATCCCTTAAAAAAACCGGATACAATAATTGAAACTCGGATACATTAATATGTAGCTTGGATACATTACATACTGTCTCGGATACATAATATGTAGCTCGAATACATTAAATACTGGCTCTGATACATTAATATGTAGCTCGGATACATTAAATACTGGCTCGAATACATAATATGTAGCTCGGATACATTAAATATTGGCTCGAATACATTAAAGAAATAAGGGATTTTAAAAAGTAATAGGGGATAATGGATATAAGTGAAACAAAAGGTGTGTATTTCTATAATTTGTCCTATAATGTAATTACTTAAATACATGTTATGTTGTAATATTATGAATCTTAACATATTTTAGTACGTCCAGATACATGTATCTCGGAATAAATGGATTCAAAATTAGGTTAATTTATTCTAGATAAACTATATCCAAGTAGATTCGCATGTATCTATGATACATAGACAAATCTCGCACCCTTGCCTCCCTCCCATCTTTCTTGTCACTCTCTTATCTCGCTAGCGTATCTGATATGCGAGATACAGACTAATTACACTAGATTTTTTACTAGTGTTATTGAAACAACACCATTGTTTGTCATATTTGATTTGATAATCTTCTCATTTTCTTGATGTTATAGAATTATAAGTTTGAAAAGAAAAAAAAAAGGGCTTGCCCACCCCTTCCCTCAGCCTTCTAGGGTTGGGTTGGGTTGAACATTTTCAATTTCAGGCCCTTCCAAACAGGGGCGATTTTAAGCTTAAAAAATGGGTCACCTGAACCCGTGGTCATCCGACAAAACTCGATGTATTACTTGTATAATTTTTAAAATATATCAAATAGCAACTGAAGGAACCCATGAACATAAACAACTAGATGGTTCACTGGTTTGAGTGTCAGTTTTCCACTTTGAAGTTGAGGGATCGGTTCCCAGATGCTGCATTTTCACTGCTAGCAGCCTTTTTTAAACTTCTTCTAATGACTTTTTCTTATAATAAAATTTATTTATTTTGCAAATGTATTTAATATTTTTCTTATTTTTCTTATGAAAAACCTATATTTATTATTGCTAAAATAAATAAGGTCAAGCCGCCCCTGACAATGATGCACCAGTCTTCTTGAAATTCTAGATTTGCCTCCGCTTTCAAATGAAGGGCCGGCCCGCCCTAGCCCTTCAAATTCCTTAGGCCGCGAGGTTTGGACCGGATAGGGCTGGGCTGACCCTTTTTGACAGCTCTAGACATAAACTATGGTTTAAGCCAAAATCTCATTGCATGCATGATGCTTATAAAACTTATGATTTCAATTCATGCTCTATGAACCAAGAGAGTATGAGTATGAATGCCCGAAAACTACACTTGCTGGCGTAGGATAAGAAACATTCTGTTACTCTGGGAGACTCCTTCATGTATCCCTATATACATGATATACAAATAGATCTTGAATCTTGTTCTTTGTACATGTGAAGAAATTAGCCATCTTTCTTTCTTTAATTTCTTGGTATTTTTTCCAAGCACCAAAGGATCAAAATGAGTTTTATAGCCCTAGACATCTCGTCTAACGGATTAAAAAAAAAAATCTTTACATGGAGATTAAGAATTAAAAGGTTCAATAATAACCTTTTATTAAAACAAACCTTTTTTTTTCTTTTTCTTTTTTTATGAAGAACATAACTTTATTGATAAATATTGCGGGTACAATTTTATTCCCCCCTTGATTCTTCTCTCATAAGATTTATCCATGATTCAAGGGTCGTTAGTGGCATATTTCTCAAACTTGGATGATTTGAACTTGATTTTCATAATTTGAGGGTCGTGACGTATTTCTCAAACTAAGATGATTTGGATTTGATCTTCATAATTTGAGAGCTGTTAGTGGCATATTTCTCGAATTATGATGATTTGGATTTGATCTCTTTATGAATATTTCATGAATTTGTGGTGGAATTTCGAGATAAACAGACCTTGAGAACCATATGAGAAATTATTAATTTCTAGTCATTATACCTACTAGCTACTCGTTGATATAATATTCACGTAATAATGGTATCTCTTTCCAATTGGAAATATTCACAAATAGTTGTATATATGTGTATAAACAAAGTCACACATCGATTACTAATTGATAAAAGGGTGTAATTATACAAATAAATGTTGCACAAATAAATTGTTCTTTTTTAAAACAGATTAAGAATTACAATCTTAAATAATATCATAACATTAATTATTTTCGACATAGAAAACAATAGAGTTTTTTGAAATAATAATCACAACATTAATTATTATCGACTAGTCTGAGGTGGAGGAGGTGGTCTTTGGCCTGGAGGTCTTGAAACAATTGCTTCATGATTCTCTTCTCCTTCTGCATTTTTTTTTTGGTACATCACAATCATATTATTATTTCAAAAAAAATAATGTTAAAAACGTAATAATTAAACGAATAAAAAATGTGCTATCTCTAAGTAATCTTACCTTTAGAAGATTTTCCACAAGAAACAATGTATACAAACAAATCTTGAATCTTCTTCTTTATATCTATGAAGAAATTAGCCATTTTTTTTTCTTTTTTCTTAGCTATTATCTCTCATGGATCAAATGGGATTTATAAGAGAATAATGTTGAAAGGTTCAATATTAATTACTATACTTTTTTATTTAAATTATAATCTAGTTGAGAACGTTACAAGTTGTTAGTTTGTAAATCATTACTCCCCCTGTCTCAATTTATATGATACTTTTCGTTTTTCGAAAGTCAAACAATTTAAGTTTGATCAGAAATTTACGCACGGAATCTTCAATTTTTTTAAATGAAATTTATATAGTTATAAACTACGTAAAAAGTACTATAAGTTACATTAATTGATAATTCAAAATATTTAAAAGATCTATGAAAAACTTAAGGTCAAATATAGATTTGTTTGAATCTCGAAATTCAAAAAGTGTCAAATAAAATGAGACGGAGGAAGCAATATTTATTATTTGTATATACAAGGGGCCTATTTATCTTTCCTATGTACAAGTTGGAATTGAAGATAATTTTTATATTTTAAATTGTATAAAATTCATGTGTGAACGTAGACATATTCTTGAGTACTACCAATTTGATACGATTTGACATATTTTATATTCAACTATATTACAAGAGGGAATAAACACACGTCTGGTCAACATGTCATGTTTGACGTATAAGAAGGTATTATAGGGTGTTTTAGGTACTGCGAAAAGTATTTTTTATGAAAAATATTTTTAAAAATAAGTTAGTTTCTTATTTATTTACTTATGTTTAAAAATATTTTTAAAAATAAGTTAGTTTGATTAATAAGTAAAAATATTATCCTAAAAGAATTTATATATAATCTAGACAAATATTATTGGAGGTTGATGTTAGGTAGGGGTTTGGGGTGGAGGGGATGGAGGTTACTGCCGGGATAGAGGTGAAGTCACTCTCAATTACAAGTAGTTTTTTGTATATAGATCAATGAGACTTTTCTTTTGTTTTCTTCCTCTTTTTTCAAATTCATATTAATTATATTCGTTGTTATGGCTTCTGACTGAACATTTTCATTATAAAATAACAATACAAACTTGTGAGTATAAATCATTTTTTTTTAAAAGTCAAATATTTCTCCTAAAATCTATGGCCAAACGCATGGTGAATTACTTACCCAAAATGACTTGTCAAAAAAATTTGGTAATTTATAACCAACCGTAATGAGGTGTGTTGAAAGATGAAGAACACGTAATCAAATGTAATATATCACTTATAAAACTTGTTTCCCTACTTCTCTAAGAAAATCATTTTCGTCATATTTAAGGTACTCGTGATTTCTAGAAATAATATTTTTCATAATTTTGTCAACCGAACATGGAGAACTTGGAAAATAATTTATAGAACACACCCTGAATAGGTTTTTGGCTATATGATTTCGGATTCCAATTTCAGATTTGATTTCAAATTTGTTTATGAAATCTGGGGGAAAAAAATCAATATTAAATTTCAAATTTTTATTTCAACTCTTTTTTAAGTGTAAAACCTGACCCATAAATTTATATAAAAACTCATTTTTAAAATTTTAATTGAACAACTTTTAAATAAAAATTGGGCAAATAGAATTTAATTGAATCCACGGACATCCCTCAGTTAGAATTGATGAAGTTTGTCCGTTCACTAAATTCGATCACATCAATTTTGTATCAATTCTAATAAAAAAAATTGAGATCAATTGTCAATTTTTACCCTCGATTTTTTACTTGTTTTTAATAGTGGAAGGTGGACCTATAAACATTAAGAAGAAGTATGACTAACCAAGATTAAAATTTAAGAAAATGATAGGAATTTTTAAACCTTCTAATTTGAACTAAAGAATTTTAAAATTAAATTATTTCTTATGACATTCTTTTTAAAACAGATTAACCATTACAATAACCAAGAAGAATTAACCATTACAAATTACAATATTAAAAATGAGAAGAACAAACCAAAAAAAAAAAACCTAGAAAACAACTAGGTTTCTTGAAATAATTAGCACAATATTGGAATTCCCAAAGACTTAATTAATTAATTAGTTTCAACCCGTCTTAGGTTTAGGAGCTGATCTTTTTCCTGGAGGTGTTGAAAAATTTGCTCTTTCCTCATCATTAGCATTCATCTCCTCCTCTTCTTCTTGGCCTTGTTGAGCAATAATATTTTCTTTTTCTTGATTTTGTGTACTATTTTCTGGTTGTGTTTCTACTACTTGGTCATTTTTTGATGGTTCTGAAAAAATTGAACACATAAATTAAGAAAATGTTATGTTGATGATGTAATTAATTATTAAATAAATAAAAGTGCGTTATCTTTAGCCATTCAAACTTTTTGATGATATCATGAAAGTATGACATAAGATAAAAATAATATATGAAATGACCATATACTTCAATATAATTTTAAAACAATAGCATAAAAAGAGCTTGTTGACGATATACTAAAGTAAATACATTATATATGAGATGTTTCAGCGAAAAAATATTCACAATCTAAATCTTTTGATGAGATTGATCATTTCAACACAAAACAACACAATAGTGTCTCTATAATGAAAATTGAAGCCTAATCCCCCACACCTTAGGTCCACAACCTAGATGTTGGCTTTAAAAAAAATATTATATATATAAAGTGAACTCAGTCATTAGAAAATAATGTTTCTACCTGACATATTTAAGACTACGAAAAATAAGGTTTAGATATATTCAACTCTTACCATTAGAAGATTTTCCATCAGAAACAAGGCTTATGGATGGATCTTTATTCTTGTTCTTTGTATTTGTATCTTCAATGAACTCAGCCATCTTTTCTTTTCTCCTTAGCTATTATCTCCCTTATATCAAATGAGCTTTATATAAGAGATTAAGTATTGAAAGGTTCAATGCATACTTTCTATTTGAAATATGATATAGTTGGAGAATGATACAAGTTGTATAACAAGGGGGCCTATTATATAATTAGTCTTCATATTATTCCTATCTTTCCTATACAATATATTCATATGTGAACGTGGACTGTTTTGACTGTCAATTTGATATAATGATGACTAATTAATTTATTTTGTTATTTAAAATATAGAAAAAATTATCTAAATACACAACTTATTTTATTATAGTCTCTAAACTTTCCTATCATTTTAAAAAAAAATCAGAAATTCTCTCTCGGATACATCACTCCCCACTTGTTGATACATCCCTATCTCCCTCTCGAATACATCGCTCCCCTCTCTGATACATCCCTTTCCTCTCGAATACATCACTCCCCATGTCCTATCCTCTATCTGATACATCTCTCCCCTATGCATCTGAATGTTTGTTGATATATCCGGAAGTCCAGTGATATATCTAAAAGTTCAGTGATGTATTCAGAATCCATAAATTTTAAGGAATTTTTGTAATTTAAAATAAAATAAAATAATATAATTAGCTCTTAATACTATGAGATTTATGTAAATTATACTGAAATATAAGTTATAGTTGAAAACGTTACAAGTTGTTTGTTAGTAAATCATTATTTTATGCAAGGGGCCTATTTGATTCCTTCTTTTTGCTTCTATATGCGCAAGTTGAAAATGATGATAATTCCACAGTGGGCCTATTTGATTCCTTCTTTTAACTTTCTTATATGCGCAAGTTGGAAAGGAAGATATATTTTTTTTAATTGTATAAGATTCATGTGTGAACATAAATATATTCACTAACATGAGTTGTGGTATTGTAGTAAGACTATATCATCATTAATTAGAAATTTCAGATTTAAGTCATAAATATGGAATCTTATTGGAAGTGTTACCCCTTGAATGAACCTTGCAATACGTGATCTGAATTTAATTAAAACTTCAATACATGCTAACACCGAGTAAGAAACAAGAAGATAAAGAACATAATATATTCTTGAGTATTACCCATTTGATAAAGGTTGATCAATTAATTATGTTATTCTATTCAACTATCTTACTAGAGGGAATAAACACACGTCAGGTCAACACGTCTGCTTGACAATTTTGCCGCCTTGCTTAATACCAATTTTGCCAAATAGCAAATGAATTCGAGAACATTAATTCTGTTCAATATTTTCGTTTTTATTTAACTGGGAAATATTTGGGAATATGATCATTATGTATACACTTACATACTACATAATTTTTTGTCTCACATTAATGAACACTTATACAAAATTATGATCTAGAGTGTTGAAGAAATCTTAAGGATGCATATACCAATTTAGTGGTAGAGTCAGAATTTTTAATAAGAGGATTCAAAATCTGAGAAGTAAACACACGAATTAGTGGAAGAGAGTTTGACATCTGTTATACATATCTAAAAAATTAATTTTAACCATGTATAAATAGTACGAAAGAGGTTCGGATGAACGCCCTAAATATGTTGGTTCCGCCACTGTATACCATAATGTACTTTAATTTAGATAAGAATGGGTCAAAAATGTCTTTAAACTATGTGAAATAAACAAAAATGTCCTTTGTATATAGTTTGGTTAAAAAATATTCTTACTGTCAATATTTTGGTCCAAAAATGTCCTTATTATTACTTAATGGGTTAAAAATGTCTTTTTTCAAATAAACATTATTTATTTCCTTTTTAAACACATTCTTTTCCTAATAATATTTTTTTGTTAGAAAATGTTTATCCTACTTCAAATTAAAAAAAGATCATTTTATTATAATTTTGTTATCGTTATCTAAATGAAAATCAAAGATGAGTTTACTATTATCTAATATATATGACATATTTTATCCGTTAAAAGGGTACCTGAAGTTATTTATTTTAAGGGCAAACTACATAAATCCCACTAGTTTAGGTCCTAATTACTAAGATTCTCGATAGTTTCAAATATTACTTCCTCTACCATATTTTCATACTTAGGATACATGAGATTGAATCTGGAGATACATGTATGAGATACATATTTTATTTGTTTGAATTAATAGGTTGTAACCAATTTCCTTAATTAGAGGAGTAATTAAGGATATACATGAATAATTAATTCTGAAAATTTAAATTAATCAAATCGCTTATCATAAGGCGGAAATCAAGGAGTGTATCTATATTTAATTAATTTCAATTTATTATTTCAAAATTATCCTTTGAAATAATAAATTCATTATATTATTAGTAATAAACAAAAGCATGTATATCTTGGTCATGTAATTTGATTAATTTCATTTAGTACTCTTAAAATAATAAATTCGTTAATTTGATGTATCTATTATCTATATATGATGTATCCAACAAACTAAATACTTAGATACATGAGTATTATACAAGTACATTCATATGTATCATAGAAGTATCTAGTATTAATTTCGTGTATTTGTTATATGTGTCAAGTATTAATTTCATGTATCTATTTATATGATCTAGTTTTAATTTCACGTATCTAGTATTAATTTGATGTATCAAGTATCAATTTCACACATTATATTCAAAAACATGTATCTCGAATACATAGTAAGTATATACATGTGATTATGTGGATCTAAATATAAAATGCAACTGAAACACACAAATTTTAGGAACAAATCATGACCGCGAGATACATGTATCATTAAAAGTGAGATATGTGTATCCAACAGTATTAAAAATCGAGATACGTGCTATTAATTTGAATTAAAGGTGAGATACATGTATTCAACAATTTTAAAGGATCGTTCTTAAACTTAGATCTATTTTCGACCTGTTTTATGAATGGTCATTCATTAAAATTTGAGAAACAACAAAAGCTAGCAAACAATGTAAAACCTAATTTGTAAAAGTTTATAAAATCAAACTTTAGAGCAATATGAACTCTACAACTCATATATATTTAATAGAAAATACATATACATTTAATAAATAAACAAAATACATAGAATAAGGAGAAGAACGGTAGATATATAGATGAAAGGAAGATACATAAGACATTTGGATACACAAACATCAGACATATGGAAGAATGACATGTGCATAGGACATGTAGATACGCCTGGGATTCAAATATGAACCAAAATCGTTTTTGTTAGATATTATGAGGAGGACGAAGGAAGGGAGAAAAAATGGCAGAGGACGTGGGGTTTGGGGGGAGGAGATATATAGTTGGTGAAGGAGATTGAGGGAGGTTAATTGTTAATGTACCTTCTATTAAGGAGTTTAAATTTTAAGATAATTATTCAATATCATATCTGATTTAACTTTTAAAAATATATGATATAATTATTAAAAGGTGGTATTAAGAGTAATATTTTTAAACTATAGATAATATATGTATATATGGTAGTTAAGTATGTCTAATTATGTAGTTTTTCCTTATTTTAATGAGATAAGGCACAAGTACCCCCTAGACTATGAACGAAATCTCAAAGACACACCTTAACTAAACTAAGGTACTATTACCCCCCTGAACTTATATTTTTTGTAATTTTGTACACCTTTTGTCTTACGTGGCACACTCCGTGACTCCACGTAGTTAAGGCGCGTGGGAATCAAGGAGTGTGCCACGTAAGCCAAAAGGTGTAAGAAATTTTAAAAAAAATGAGTTAGGGGTAATAGGACCTTAGTTTAGTTAAGGTGTCTC
>NW_006239010.1:412740-413281 GCF_000226075.1 Solanum tuberosum | reverse complement strand
ACAAAAACCCCCCCCCCCCCCCCCAAACTCATTTTTTAATAATTTTTTATTGAGACAGAGGTGAATATGAGGTGTGTTGGATGGTGGAGAGGACTGTTCAATGCAGAATATTGCTTATGAGATTTGTTTTCCCTATTTCCTGTAGGAAAATCATTTTCCTCATATTTAAGAAATTTGTGATTCGTTGAGGATATATTTTTCAAAAAATTTGATCAACCAAACACGAAAAACTTAAATTTTTTTTTATGAAAAATGTTATCCATAGAACACACCCTAAGTAGGTGAATGACTAAAGGATTTGAAAACCAATTTGAGGTGCTTTGAAATAAAAAACAACTTTTAAATAAAAACTGAACAAATTAAAGTGAACTGACAAACGTCTCTCGATTATAATTGACGAAGTCTATCGTTTCACTAAATTTAATCTACACTAAGGGTGTGTTTGGTATGAAGGGAAATATTTTCCGAAAAATGTTTTTTAATTTTCTCATGTTTGCTTAGGTAAAATGTTTTGGAAAATATTTTCCAAATTAACTCATTT
>NW_006239010.1:405359-412640 GCF_000226075.1 Solanum tuberosum | reverse complement strand
TGGAAAATATTTTCCTTCATACCAAACACACCCTAAACCGACATTATTAAGCTTGTCCATTTTATGTCGATTCTAGTAAAAACCAAAAATTAGATCATCTATCGATTTTCAACATATTTTTAGTAGTAAAAGGAGAAAATAAAGAACTTCTGAGGAGGTATGATTGACCAGGATTAAAATTCAAGAAATTAAAGTGATAAAATTATTAACATTAAGTTATTTTTAGAACAGATTAACAAGTACATGATTAAAGATGATCAAGATTAACAAACAAAAGAACCAAGAAAATAGCTCTTTTTTTTTTCAAAAAAACTAATCACAATATTGGAATTTCATTAATTAATCAACTTCAACCAGTCTTAGGTCTAGGAGCTGATCTTTTTCCTGGAGGTGTTGAAAAATTTGCTCTTTCTTCAGGTATTATAAACCCTTTTGGTAGAGGTTCAAAATCCTCATCATCATCAATCTCTTTTTGTTCTTGTGAATTTCCTTTAGATTTATCAATTTCTTGGTCTTGTTGAGCAATAATATTTTCTTCTTCTAATTGATTTTGTGCATTATTTATTGGTGGTTCATCACCTGATGGGAATACTTTTATTATCCCCAAGTCATCTTCTAGTACATGATCTCTTGTTGGTTCTTGGGCATTTCTTGGTGGTTCTGGCAAAATTGAATAAACATATATATTAAAATTATTTCAAGAAAATATTGTGTTGAAGACGTAATTAAATAAATAGAAGTAATTTATTTTAAATAGTTAGAATTTTAGATGATATTGTGAAAGATTGTGGGCTAACTAGGAAAACAAGAGAAATGAAGTATGCAAAATAACATTTAAAGAAGTTTAGCCATGCCTACATAGTTAGGGCAGAAACAAAGATTGTATTTCACCTCATTCAATGAGAAAATTGAACATACACACACATATATCCAAATTTTTTCAAGAAAATGTTATGATGATGTTGTGAAAGAGACAAATAATGCAATTAAAAGATTTAAAGAAGTTCAATCAAGCCTATGTCTTGGGGCAAAAATGCAGAGTTTTTCAATTTAGTGAATGAGAGGAATTGCACAAATTATATAAATCACAAGTAGTATCCAAACCCACATTTCTCAATTCTTATTTTTCAATTCACACCTTACTTAAACCCGATAAATATGACATAATTAGAAATCAAAATACAAAACAAATGAATTGTTGATAAAATATCTTTATTATCTTAAAAAGTATAAGAATATTATTTGAAATTATTTATTACATACTATTACCTTAATTACTTTAGCTTACTAATATTATATATTAAGGATTTTAATTGTGTAGCAACGTTTTGATTTTCTTAATATGGCAGTAGTTAACTGCCTTTATGGCATTAATCAATTACTATTTGATTTGGGAGTTACAAAAATCCTATAGAATAGTTGGTGGTATTTGATAGACTTTATGACAATAATTTTGTTTTAATGTGCATTAGTATGCACGGCTCCTAGTTTTAGTACTAGAAGAGCTTGTTGAATTTTGGGGATACACCTTAACCGGTGAAATATCCTTAAGGACAGTGCCATAGGCACACCTCAAGCTACGAGATTTCCGTGATTTCCAATAGTTTTCCAATATAAATGACCACACACTTCAATATGATTTCAAAGCGAATATAAGAGGCAAGGACAGACGCAGAGGGGTGTAAAGGGGTCCAGCTGAACCATTTTCATTAAAATATTATACTACGAAAATTGGATAAAATAAACTTTTTTTAATAATATAAATGTTGAATCTTCGTAACATAAAAATATAATTGGTTTAATCCCGCTGTTTGTATCCCAAGCTCTTTGCCACCGAATTAAAAATTGAAAGAGACTTGTTGAAGATATATTTAATTAAAAAAAACATATTTATAATCAGTGACCGCTTAAACTTTTCAATGAGATTGATCACGTCAATAACACATAACAACTCAATAGTGTCTCTATAATTAAAAAAATGATACAAGAAAAAAAGAGTGAAATTTTTTAGACATATATATAAGACAGGCTTCAACTCTTACCTTTAGAAAATCTTATTGGTGTTATAATTGTTGCTAGACCAACTTGGTCTTCTCCTGGTAAATGTATTTGTAGCCCCAACTTATCTCCTAATGGTATATCTCTTGCTGTTCCTTGGTCATTTCTTGATGGTTCTGAAAAAATTGAACACATTCAAATTATGATTTCAAGAAATAATTCAATATCGAAGACGTAATTAAGTAAATTTAAAGTTTATCATCTTTTAATAATTTAAATTTTTAGATGATGTTGTGAAAAACTTCACGAGTTAGCTAGCTAGCACACAATTATATAAAAAGAAGAAATAACATAAGAAGACATAATTAACAATTGATGAAATGGTCATACATTTTAACATGATATTATAGTATTAGATAGACACCATAAGTTTGAGCTCATCGCCAAGCACCAATTGGCTCTCGAAAAAAATCAGGGTTTCACAAGTCGCAAAGGGATGCATTAAAGGCATATTTAAGTTATAAAAGTTAATGTATTCTTTCTACCCGCTTAAACTTTTAGATTTAGATGAGATGGATAACTTCAAGAGAATAGTATTTCTATAATGAAAATTAAGAGGGTTTTTTTTTCTAGACATTAAAGATAATTATTCTTCAAGTCTTACCATTAGAAGATTTTCCACAAGAAACAATGTATATGAAGAGATCTTGAATCTTGTTCTTTGCATCTTGGAAGAAATTAGCCATCGTTCTTTGTTTAATTTCTAGTTATTTTTTCCAAGTTGCAATGGATGGAAATGAGTTTTAATTTATTGGGAGATTAAACGTTGGAAGGTTCAATTATTACATTTTATTAAAATAGACCTTGAGACCCATGTGAGAAATTAAATTATTAATTTCGAGACGTGGTAGATGCTACTTGTTGCTATAATATTCACATAATAATTGATGTATTTCTTTCCAATAAGATTTATAGTTAGAACTATGTTAATTTTTTTAAAATTGGAAATGGAGTTGCCCTACCTAATCAATTATCTTAACTTCTTTCCAATTCAATTGAAAATTATTCATGTGGTGTTTGATGTATTGTAGTATGTGTATACTTTTAATAATGTGAGGTATTTTGGGGAAAATTATGTTGGTTTGATCCAAAATGGATTCTTGTAAGATCACATTATATAAAGAGAGTATGTTTAAGTTATTTTAAGTCAACAACTAATATATAATAACGACAGTCGACAATGTTTAGCAAGATATGAATGGAAAGATGAAGTGAGGCTCAGTCTATTATCTTGTCCATCGAATTTTGAAAAGGAGTTTATTTATGTTATTTGTTAAAAGCTGGCTTTTATTTGAGAAAAAGACTTATTTATGTCAATTATTTGTTAAGTGAACTGAGATAGAAGAACCAAACTTTTGATGAATGATATAGATAAACTTTTTCACAAAGTTCAATGGCATATTCGAGTTTTTTTCATTTTTAAAAATTATTTAATTAATAACGTGGCTGAATTATAATTGATCATGTGTAAATAATAGTTTTACAAAATCAGAACTGTTTTCAATTAACAAATAATGATAGAGCCTTTTCTCAAACATAAATAACATAGATGAGTCAAACTTTTAACAAATGACATAAATAAATATTTTTTCAAAGCTAAATTTGATAACATATATGTTTTTCTTTTAAAATATAATCTAGTTGAAAACGATACATGTGCGTTCGTTCATAAAATCATTATTTTACAACGTTCACGTGATTCATTTCTATCTTTCCAATGTGCAAGTTGGAAAATGAAGATAACTTTTTATATTTTTAATTGTATTTTATTCATGTGAACATATATATTTTTTACTACCAATTGATACAATTTTGACTAATTTATGTCATTCTATATCATTATATATATGTACGTGTATTATAATTAAAATAATTTTGTAACTTAAAAGAAGGATCTCTTTAATTTCGGAAGAGTGGTAATCCAACTTCCAAGAGTACATATCAAACCAAACGACATTAATTTCACTTTCTTTATGAAACATATTATGGACTCCCTTCCATCCATTATTGTTGTTATATTTTTCTTATACATGTTTCATAATAAAATATTAATATAAAAATATAATTCAAATAAATTATTTTTATATTCTTTTATCTTAATTAAACTATCACGCTCTGAACCTACACCCTGTACGTGGACAACACTTAAGAACCATTTCTAATCCTCAAGCGAACTCTTAGTTTGACTGACTATTTAGCGGAAGACTTACTCAAACATTCAAAAGATTTAAAAATAGGATTTAACTCAAGGGACTTAACATTCCCAAAACTCACACTAGCTCAATAAATATAATACTCATAAAGTCTGAAAATACTCTAAATAATACTCTAAAGTTTTAAACAAAAGAATACTGAGACATCCTCAAATATAGCTATCAATGAAGCCTCTAATGTTTTTGATAGATATCGGGACAAGACCCACGACACCTCAATTACTAATCAAAATTAGATAAAATGTGACGTCCTCCAGAATGCAAGGAGGCTTACCAACTAACTGGAGTGCAAAGAGATCTCAATGAAGCGCTGGTTGATGATCCTGAACACCTGTATCTGCATATTAAAAAGATGCAGATCAAATGACATCAGTACATGGAATGTACGAGTATGTAAGATAGCCGAAGCGAAATAACTAAAAGAAGGGACAACAATAGATAAAATATACGCAAGCTGAATGTAAAGAGATAAAATAGTTAAATTATTTAAATCTTTACAAATACTTACTCATCTCAGAAGTCAATATAATAAGTGATCTATGAAAATACACTTTAACTCTATTTGGGAGATTCTCTAACCGACAACCATCACTGTGAGCTACGTGATGATACAACGTCTCGTCCACCCTACCATAACTGTCCTATACCGTGCCGGGGTATAGAACTTCTCAACTAAGTGGATCCACTAAGCAATAAGATACCACTTTGTTGGGAAAGGCAATGCACTAACAAGAATACCAGATAGGATAACAGCGGAATAATACCCAAATCTGAACTTTCCCTTTCAATTTGAACCAAGAGAAGACAAACCAATCAAGCAATATGAAGAATGGACAGCAAGTATATCAACCAAACTAAAGCAACAAGATAAGAATAAACCAATCACACAAGACACAACAATTTACGTGAAAAACCCTTCGATGTGAAGAGTATAAACCACAGGACCAAAAGCTCCACTATAAACACCAAGAGTTACAAAATTGTTCTCCAAAATTGGCCACAGAACAAGCGCCAAACAACGAGCAACAACAAATCAAGATTGCACCAAAACTAGAGAATTAAAGAAGAGATTTCACCCAAAAACGCGCTACTGTTCACGCCCTCAAATCAGAAGCTACAGACCTTAAAATCAGATCTCCACCGTTGAATTGCAAGAACCAGATGCTGAGAACTCCCAGTTCAAATTTGAGAACGATCCAACGGTTAATGAAGCGGCAAACTCTGTCTGAAGCAGATTGCCTGAGCAGAATATTTCCAGAAGCAAAAACGGGATTTTTCTCTTTTCCTCTCAATCTCTAAAACGAATCTCTCTTGATTTTACTCTCTTGTGTTTCTGAAATTAAGACCAAATAAGCCTTATATATGCCACATAATATTTGGGTTATGGGCTAAAGTGGGCTGGTCCTAATAAGACTTTTATTTATCCACATAGGAAGGGAAAAAAAAGATCCTAAAACCCAACAATTCTCCCCCTCACAACTATGTGGAGGAGATCGCCATCCCGGCGATCATGCAACAATCCTCAAACTTCCCTCTTGGCAAAGCTTTAGTCATCATGTCGGAACCATTATCATTGGTATGAATCTTTCAAGTTCAAGCAACTTAGAATCCAAGACATCTCGAATCCAATGATACCTCACATCAATGTGTTTAGACCGACCATGAAATGTAGAATCTTGCCAAGATGAATAGCACTTTGACTGTCGCAATAAAGCACATACCTCTCTTGAGCACAACCAAGTTCCCCCAAAAATCTCTTCATCGAGATCAACTCTTTGCAACACAACAGCAGCAATAAGCTCAGCCCCTGTAGTAGATAAAGCAACACATTTTTGCAACCTAGATTGCCAAGACACAGCTCCCCCTGCAAAAGTAATCAAGTAGCCTGAAGTAGACTTACGAGTATCAACATCACCAGCCATGTCTGAATCAGTGTAACCACAAAGAATAGGCTTCCCTGTACCAAAACACAAACTCAAACTAGAAGTGCTACAAAGATATCTCATAATCCACTTAACAGCATTCCAATGCTCTCTTCCCGGATTAGAAAGAAAACGGCTAACAATACTAACAGCATGAGCAATATCTGGTCTTGTACACACCATTGCATACATCAAACTACCAACAACTGAAAGCATAAGGAACTTTCTTCATATCTTCCTTCTCACCATCACTGGAAGGACAATGTCTAGTACTCAATTTGAAGTGCATAGCTAAAGGTGTATCAACAACCTTAGCTTTGTCCATGTTGAATCTACAAAGTACTTTCTGAATATACTTCTCTTGTGACAACCACAACTTCTTGGCATCTCTATCACGGACAATCTGCATGCCAAGAATCTGTCTTGCTCCTCCTAAGTCTTTCATAGAAAAAGACTTATTCAACTCTTGCTTCAACTCTTTAATCCTGCAAGCATTATGACCAACAACAAGCATGTCATCAACATAAAGCAAAACGATAATAAAGTCACCATCAGAGAATTTTTGCACAAAAACACAATGGTCTGAAGAAGTCTTCTTGAAGCCCTGCTGACTCATAAAAGAACCAAACTTCATAAAAGAACCAAACTTCATGTACCATTGCCTGGGAGCTTGTTTTAAGCCATACAAGCTCTTCTTCAATTTGCAAACATAATTCTCTTTTCCCTTGACTTCAAAACCTTCCGGCTGCTCCATATAAATTTCTTCATCCAAGTCACCAGGGAGAAAAGCAGTTTTAACATCCATCCGTTCAACCTCCAAGTTCAGACTTGCAGCCAAGCCTAGAACCACACGGATGGATGACATCTTCACAACTGGAGAGAATATCTCATCAAAATCAATCCCCCTTTTCTGGCTGAAACCCTTCACAACTAATCTAGCCTTGTACCGTGGAATTGAATTACCATCTTCATGTTTCACCCGGAAAATCCACCTTTTTTTCAAAGCTTTTCGATTTTTAGGTAACATAACCAAATCGAAGATATGATTATCATGTAGGGACTTCATTTCATCCTCCATAGCATCAAAC
>NW_006239010.1:403794-403933 GCF_000226075.1 Solanum tuberosum | reverse complement strand
AAACTGTCCCAATACCAAGAACTGCAACCTCATGATTATTACCCATTTTCAACATTCCAAAATTACTTGGAGTATAAGAAGAAAATAATTCCTTCTTGGGCGTGACATGAGAAGTAGCACCAGAATCCACAAACCAGCT
>NW_006239010.1:387416-403262 GCF_000226075.1 Solanum tuberosum | reverse complement strand
TCATCCGTCATGGATTGGGGTTTATTAGAGGTAAACACATGTAAATGCATTTTTTTGACAAATAGAAGATATTTCATCTTACCTTTCCAAATATGATAGTTACTACCATTCAAACAAACCATATTGCTCATATTTGTCTCCATCATTCAAATCAATAATGAACAACAACCAATGCTCTGATACCACTTTGTTGGGAAAGGCAATGCACTAACAAGAATGCCAGATAGGATAGCAGCGGAATAATACCCAAATCTAAACTTTCCCTTTCAATTTGAACCAAGAGAAGACAAACCAATCAAGCAATATGAAGAATGGACAGCAAGTATATCAACCAAACTAAAGCAACAAGATAAGAATAAACCAATCACACAAGACACAACAATTTACGTGGAAAACCCTTCGATGTGAAGAGTAAAAAACCACAGGACCAAAAGCTCCACTATAAACACCAAGAGTTACAAAATTGTTCTCCAAAATTGGCCACAAAACTAGCGCCAAACAACGAGCAACAACAAATCAAGATTGCACCAAAACTAGAGAATTAAAGAAGAGATTTCACCCAAAAATGCGCTACTGTTCACGCCCTCAAACCAGAAGCTACAAACCTTAAAATCCGATCTCCATCGTTGAATTGCAAGAACCAGATGCTGAGAACTCCCAGTTCAAATTTGAGAACGATCCAACGGTTAATAAAGCGGCAAACTCTGTCTGAAACAGACTGCCTGAGCAGAAAATTTCCAGAAGCAAAAACAGGATTTTTCTCTTTTCCTCTCAATCTCTAAAACGAATCTTTCTTGATTTTTCTCTCTTGTGTTTCTGAAAATAAGACCAAATAAGCCTTATATATGCCACATAATATTTGGGTTATGGGCTAAAGTGAACTGGTCCTAATAAGACTTTTATTTATCCACATAGGAAGGGAAAAAAAAGATCCTAAACCCAACAAATTCATCTAAAAAGCATGATCATTTACCCATGTTGGCATGGTTTATGAGGATTTTGAGTTTTCTGAACTCATCCCCTTATCGGTGCTCAATACTACTCCCAATAAATATATATACTCATGCTCAAATGTATAAAACATAATCTTTCTCTGTTTTAAGGTAATTACTGAAAACACCATCTTAAAAGATCTAATGCTCTGAAGTACCTTTGAACTCATAAACTCATTTAGAAATCAAAGTTTCTCTTTCTCAATGTAACAAAATGATATATTTGGGACTACATAGTTACCTTATACTCTTTCTCAAATTATTTTTCAAACTCTTTCTCAAGGCTTCTCTATGTTTTCTTAGAACTTAGTTTAAAACAATTACGTTTGTTTAAAAGATTCTCAATAAAAACTCAATGAATATTCAGGGATGGGGTTCATGCCGAAGAATAGACATGAACAATCAACTCAATTAATCTCAATGCACAATATATAACAATTCAATAATTAGGAATAGAAATTCAATAATCAGGAACTCAAGAACTCAGAACTCAACATCAACTCATCTCAAGAATACTCAAATCTAAGGATAGAACCCTAGATCACTCTTTTAATGATTTGAAAGTAGATGTAGGGCGTGAGGATGAACTAGTCTAACACTATGATAGCCTTACATACTTGGAAGAACAAAGTTCTTGCGAAATTAACAAAACTCGAAGAACGCTCGAAACCCTACCTTTTCTCCTCTTGAAACCTTGCTCTAGTGACTTAAAGTGTTAATGAACGTAAAAGAATCGACTAACACTTTATAAGCCCTTAACTAGGTGTAAAACGTCATGGTTTAGGATTATAATAGGGCTAACCGACATAGCTTAGGTATTAACCATATAGGAAATGACCAAAATAGCCATGACTTAAAAAGCTGATGGGTGACCTAAAAGAACCCCTAAACGGATCGTACAAGTCACCACGGGTCGTCTAGGGTCACGTCCAGGTGACTCAAATCTAAGCATCCCTAGACGGTTGGGTTACCTCCCCTAAACGGATCGTACAAGCCATCACGGGCCGTCTAGAGTCCCGTCTAGGTGACTCAAATCTAGACAGCTCTGGATAGTTAGGCCGTGGACCCCTAAACGAACCATTTAAGGTTCCGTGAAGGGTCCATGGTCCTTTTGGATTCGTGAACTTGATGTTAACCCTCTTTAGCCTTTCTCAAAGTCCGAGGTGTTTCATAAATATTCTTATCTTTTAATCATATTAATCTCTCTTCACATATAAAATAAGAATAAATCTGGGTAACATTAATTAATTAGTTAATTGTATTTTAACTTTCTAAAATAACATATATTTTGAATTAATTATTCTTAACCATGATATCTAAAAAGAACAATAGGAAGTGATTCTAATATTAAATTAAAGTGAAATAATATCCACGTAATGCATGAGTACTATACTAGTTAAGTTTAAAGGAAGAAATAATTAGACAAAAACATTGGTGCCTTGAAGTGTAATATTGATATCTCTCGCAAGAATTTGAGATCAGTTACTATGTAATGTCATAGATAGAGGATATATCTAAGTTTAGTTAGTTAAATAGAGATGTGTTTTTAAGGTTATCAATAATTTGAAGACGAAACTAATAATTTGTGTCAAGTTCAAAAGTGTTTTCAATGCTTCTCTCTTCTATATGAATTTGTGTGTTACATGACTCATTAATAATTTTAAGGTCGCCTCCCAACATTATTTATTATTATTTTAAAAAAATTGAATTTAAGACCTCTGATTAAAGATAGTAACTTTACTCGATTCATGAAACAAGGGTATGGGAGAAGTGGAAAATTAAGCTTCAAACCTTTTTTTTTTTTGTTATTGAGGTTTAAGGATCAAATAGACACACTTTATTGGTGTGTCTAGATAGAAAATTATGACAACTTTAGAGTATTTGGCCATATACAAGTGGCTGCCAACTCATAATGATCCACTTGATCCTAAATTTTTTTTTTTTTTAATCCCACATCTATCTTTCGGATGAGCACTTTGTGTGCACTGGGTAACCCCCCATGCACCCTCCCCTCCCTTCCCCCACTGTGTAATAGCCTGCAAATCACATAGGAGATGTAAACCGCACTAGGCAAGTCCTATGCGACAAATTTGACTCGGAAGACATTGAGGGAGATTGATCCTGGGTCATTCATGTGGATAATCACCCTCCAAACCAACTAAGTCATCTCGAAGGATGATCCTAAAGTTATTATTCCTTATGTCCCATTTTATATAACACAATTTGACTTGACACAGTGTTTTAAAAAAAAAATTCATTAAGGGTAAAAGAGATATTTTTAAAGTTAAATTGTTTTTAATTATAACAAGGTGACATTATTTTTAGAATCAACTAAAAAAAAAGTGACACATAAAATGAAACAAAAGAGTACTAAATATTTGGTGCCTTTCTAGTCCTGTAACGTTTGATGGACAGCACCAATTAAACCATCATTTTTTTAAAAGAATAAAAAAGTTATTTATATTTACTCTTTATTCTTGGACAGTGAAATTACAATAATTCAACTAATATACAAACCAGTGTTTAGACAATTTAGTTAAATCAGTAACATTTTTTGCTGGTTTTTTATAACACAACTAATTATTGAAATTAAAAATTAAAAGTCTGTTTAGATTGATTTATTTGAAATGTTTTTAAATTAAATTTTAAAAAGTATTTTACTATTTGTTTGATTTTTAGGATGCCAAAACTCAAAAGTGTTAGTTTTCTTTTCAAGAAGAATTTATCTTTAAAAAGCGAGGAGTCTGGTCGAGCTTTTAAAAAAAAAATACTTCCTCCGTTTTAAAAAGAATGACCTAGTTTGACTTAGAACGAAGTTTAAAAAAAGAAAGAAAACTTTTTAATCTTGTGGCCTTAAACATGCCACGTGAAAAGTTGAAGTTAAAATGTTGCCAAAAAAAGGGGTCGTCATTCTTTTTTAAATAGACTAAAAAGGAAACTAGATCATTCTTTTTTAAACGGAGGGAGTAAGTATTTTTCTAAGTATCAGAAGCTGGTTTTCAAAAGCTACAAAAGTAGTTTTTCACTAAAAGAACTTTTCTAAAAACCAATTTTCAGTAAATACATTAAGAAACAGTTTTAGAAAGTGCTCAGCAGTATTTTTTAAATTTATTGATCAACCATAGACTGTTTTTTGTGTTCTCACTAATTTTATTTTTATTTTTACTTTTGGAAAACATTTTTCAAAATTAAATGCTTTTAGAAGTTTGTTCAAACTGATTATTACAATGTTTGTGTAAGATAAAAAAAATTTTAATTAAGCACATGATTTTTACAAAATAACAAAAATAGGTCAAAATCAGAAGTTAGAATTTCCAGCTTATGACTTTTGATTTATAAGATCATAAGTTATAAGCTTATCCAAACAGACTCTAACTTAGTTAATCTCATCAACTGATGATCAAGAGCAGAGCTAACATTAGTAAAATGAGTTCGACAAATACAATAATATAATTTGATCCAATCTCTATATATTTATTGAGAAATTTAAATGATGATATCCTTCATTTTATTTTATTTGACCGATATTGGTTTAACAGTACTTAATTCCTTTGAGAAAGTATTCATTAGAGGTTTATTGTACTTATGAAGTTAATTAATGATAAGAATAATATTGAAAGAAAATGATAAATTTCTCTCAAATTTTTAAAATGGACAAGTAAATTTTAAATTAGTATTATTATCGAATAAAATGAAACAGAATAAATATACATATAATAAACATAAAATTTAAAATTTTGAATCTGTCAAATAACCACACCCACGCTCATCCAAACCGACCTTTAAAACTGACCGAAAAGCAAAGTCGGGCCCTTCCTTTAGATATAAGCCAACACACAAGTTGTATTATTACACATTTTTCCACATCATATTGATAAAGTAAACTAAAAGTGAAAATAAGATAACACACAAAGAAAATTAAAAAGGAACCAAGACATGATTACATGAACAACAATAGTAATTTCTGCCAACTCAATTTCAATACTAAGTAAGCATCTTATCGTATAAGTAAGAAAGTTCAGCCACTTAACTGTAAGGACAGAGGCGGCTAGAATTTTCGAAAGTTGTATTTATAATTATATTATTTCAACCAATAGTAGGGCCAGGTCGTTTGCCAGGAGGTGTTGGCTGTTTTGCTCTTTCAACTGCATGCACCAACTTCTCATCTTCTACTTCTTTTGCTTCATCTTGTTCATCATTTGTAACTACTAGCCCTTGTCCTTGTTCTTTTTCTGATGATTCTGGCAAAAAATGACAACATATATTTATTTTCACATTATTTTGCAATTTTTTTAAAAAAATTATCTGATATTCAAAATTTACTGGTTTGATTAGAGTTCAAATTTGTATGTTAGAGGGTTAATTTAAGAAAAATGAGTTATATGAATTTTATTTTTGGTCAAAATTTTGGAGTTTCAAATTTAAACTCTAGGACAAGGGCAATTTTATTAGAATAGAAAAATTTCATTGATCCAACAACATCCATCAATTTGCGGTAATATGAATCATGAAAATCAAGAAACATCATAGAAATTGAAATTCTAAAACAATTATTTTTTTTAAAAAAATACAAGGTTGAAAAAGTGGCATTTGATGCTTTTTGTTTTTTTTTTAAAAAAAAAAAAATTGGGACTCAAAATTGTATGATTAGTCCAAATTGTGTCTTAGAGCCTAGACGGTTCATTTAAGGAACAAGAGCTACCTACAAAGGTTTTTTTTTTCCACCCAAAAAGTGACTAATAACTATTTTTCACTTGTTGTAATTTAATAAATAGCCAAATAAAAGTTCTGAAATTTCAATTTCTACAAGTGAAACTCTAGTTATCATGAGATTTTATATTTTTTTTAAAACAAGATTAAAAAGGCAACATTTGATGCTATTTTTGCAAAATTATTTAATTTTGAGGTTCAAAACAGGACAAGATCTCTGATTTATTAGAATAAAAAAATTTCATTCATACAATAACCCCCATCGATCTGTGGTAATATCAATCATGAAAATCAAGAAACAACATAGTGCTTATCATTTATATATACAAAATATATAGATTTTTATTGTTACATACCTTTAGCAGGTTCTTCACTTGGAGTAATAGGTTTAGTCAACAGATCTTGAATTTCATTCTTCATATCTTCAGCCATCTTTTTTCTTTTTGGTAGTTTTTGCACAAGGCTCAATTGAGATTTATATTAGATGTTTGGTATATACAATTTAAATACTTATTTAAAAAATAAAATAAAATAAAATACAGTAGAGGACCATGTGGTTAGCATTTTCAAAAATAGTAAGATGGCGTGCACATGATTATACATATTCCACTGGCCCACTTGATCAATAAAAACATGAAGATGCCTTTTTTTAATTGTGTTTTTCTGGTAAAAAAATAATTAATTAAAATCTCCTATTTCTTCTAGGTGAAAAAAAAAACTCTTTGGTTGACTATACGCTTTTTAACATATTTTATTGTCATTTTGAAATTAAAATATCCATCTTTCGGATTGTTATTAGAAACAAACAAATTCATGTATGTCTAATCTAAGTCAAATTCATATACTTCATCTAATTCAATTTGTTTGTCTTAATTACTATTTATCATAAATTTTTTATATTCTATTCAAGTCTTAAAACATCAAGCTGAGAAATGATATATAAACCACCACCACCACTCCCCCCTTCCCCACCCCAAAAAAAAATAAAAAATGTTAGTCTGATATAGAAATAAAACTTATTTGAAATATAATGTTATCAATGCTTAAAAATATGATTTTCAGTGTTTAGATACATGTAGAGTTGTGGTAGTGATGTGAGAATAAGGAATATGAAAAATGGAAGTAGGGTTTAATGTTTGGTGAAAAATCACTATTAGAGTGCCAACAAATAAAGTAAATAATCATTTCACATGGGCAATGCATTAATAAAGTTCCAACCAACAAATAAAATAATCCTACCCCCACTACAAGTCTACAACTACAACACATGAGGATTGTAATATCAACAGAAAGTAAAATATTACATAATCTTTCGTTATGCACTACAATTACAGGATTTTATGATAAATTTGTATTTATAATTAACATTACTCTATATAAATGCCACAAAAGATTTTAATGACTTTAAATATAATGACTTTAGTTCAATTGTTACTAAAGTGACATCCTTACAACATACTTATGCTTTCTCAAACATTGTTCTAAGGATGTAATTGATTGTATAACCACAACTCTTCCTCATACATCTCTAATCACCACACCCAATTTATGTGGACTCTTACATGATCATATGACTTGTTTAAACTTATTTAATTGGATAAATTTCAAAAATATAATTTATTATTAATTAATTATTGTCTTTTTTAAATTTTACTAGTTTTAGTCTATATATGTGTCATATTCTAGTAGGTGCAGTATCGACAATACTTTAACATAGATATAAATTCGAATATATCTTACTAATGTCAGAGTGTAAATCTCATTGATCATACATACACCACACACATAAAGATGCATCGATTGTATAAGGGGTTTATATATTTTGACAACCAGTAAACATTTCGATATACAAATTTTACAACGGTAATAAAAGTTCAAATACTACTTTTCAACGGTAACATTTGATTATTTTATTGTATAAAAGGAAGGCAATCCCTTATAAACAACTCAAACCCTCATAAACAACTCAAACACCTCTATTTTTACAATGTCTCAAGCATCTGAAACATCCAATGCAAAAAAGTCTTACAATTGCCATTGTGGTAATCCAGCTACGTTGAGGACATCACACACCGATACAAATTCAGATCAATAATTCTTTAATTGTGTAGTTGGAATATGCTCTTTTTTTAGGTGGCTTGAAAATGAATCATCAACGAGTAGCCCATCAAATTTTCAAGGCGTTGCGCACCAAATTTGAAATATTAAAAAAGCTACGAAAATTCGAAGAAAATAGGGATCTGCTAATGACTTTCTTAAAAGAAGCCGAAGAGCAGAGGAATCACTTGAAAGTGTTGCTAAAAGATGTTGAAATAAATAGAGATAAACTAAAAGAAAGGTTGATTTTGCCAGAAGAAAAAGAAAAACGCCTAAAAATTATATCGTGTGATTTATTTTTGGTGTTTTCTTTTTGAAAATGTGTAACAAATGTGTAACAGGATGTAGTGCTGAGTAAATAAAGTATTTCTCTATTTATTGCACTCTTATCTCTTTTATTTTTGATCGATAATGTTATAGTTCAACAGTGATAGCAATCTATAGTATTAGACATACAATTTTAATGGCGGTAATTGAGTACTAAATAGATCAACAGTGATAGCAAAAATCACATACTATTAAAACATAGATTAATAAGAAATCTAAAAATCATTACATGTTAAACTATCAGATGTACATTTTTCTCGTCAAAAACAGCAAAACAACAAACCACTTTAACCATGTTCTTAAAAATCAACTATTTCAAAAACTAATTGTCTTAAAAAACTATCTCAAAAAGTAATTGTCTTCACAACCAGGAAAACCCCAACTATCACATGAATCAATTGTCTTCAAAAACCAATTATTTCAAAAACTCTCTTAAAACATCAATAACCACAAATATCTTACTCATCACCACCAACCTCACCATTAAGCTCCATCACAATACCCATCACGTCAACTTCTTTTTCCACTTCTGCCACATCAGTGGCCAAGCCTTCTTCTTCCAATTTTTCCTTTTCTTCATTCTTTGTTATCTTCTCCTCTTGTTGTTCTTTCTCTTCTTCTCCACTTGCTTCATTTTCTTCATTTTTCTTCTCTTCCAGCTTCTTCTTTTCACTTTCTTCTTCTTTCTTTTCTTCTAGCTTCTCCTCTTATTTTTTTTCATCATTCTCCTCCAGCTTCTCCTTTTTTTTCTGTCATCTTCTCATCAACTTGTTCTTTTTCTTCTTCTTTCATCTCCTCTTCCTTAATCTTTTCTACAACTTCATCAACTTCTTCAACAAAGTATTCATCAACTGCAGCAAGATATAATCGACTATAGTTAATGAAAGAATCTCGTCATCAACTGTTGGTGCTGAAAAGTTGGCATCATCTACTGCAAGATCAGTGGCTAAGCATTAATACAAATAAATTATTTTACAGAAATAATATATAAATTTATCTTCCTTTCTTTTTCTTGTTCTTTTCAGTTCTTCTCAATTTCTACTCTCGTACATAAGCAACAATTTCCACCATTGATTGCTCGAAGGATAAAACACGCTCAGACATATTTTCATCTTTAGAAGTACTTGATACAGAATTCTCACAAGGTTGATTATGATTGTGATCGATCACTTAAATACTCATCCTCCACATTTTCTATTATTGAAGTAAGGACAGTCACACCTTTCAAATTTGCCTTTAAGGCATTGAAGAATGTATCTTTCACTTCGTCCATATATGATTTTAATGTTGCCAAGTAATTCTTTTTTGTCTCACGGACAGTAGGTGTGAGGTATGGGTGCACAACCTACGAAAAATAATATATACAAATATTACATAACATTCACCAATTTATAAATATTGCTAAATAATAATAAATAACTTTGTACCTTTGTACTTTTTTCTTTGTACTTAAATGGACCACCTTCGCTAATATAATCATTTTTTGCGGTGTGCCATCTAAGTAAATGGGGAATAAGCAAAGGAGAATCTAAGGACTTCTTGGCTTACTTTCCAAGATGAGGAAGAGCCTCATATATCCAAACTTGAAATTAATAGAAGAACAAATAAATAAACAGAGGCTATAAAATACTACACAAATATATAAGAATTTATCATAAATCAACTACATAATTTATAAGAAGTACCAGAAATGCCCAGGGAAAGCCATACATAGCATACGATGCATTTCCTATTTCGTTAAACACTCACTCTGCTTCTTCAAATTGATTTTATTCTTCAGAAACGTCAATGTTAATTAAAACTCTCTTTCCCCACGGATAGCTATTGAAGAAATCTAAATCATCCACCATCTTAATGTGGATTGCATCCACAATTTTAGATCGATCATGGGCAAGCAGCATCGTGTGGACAAACAAAACCAAAGAGCACTTCAACTTCTGCTCCTTGTTCAACTTGGAACCCTTGATCAAACGCATCAACTTTGTCGCAGTAATGTTCTTATTTTTAGTCACCTTGTAGTAAAATTTCTCTCCCTTTTGAAGAACTTTTTTCAATTTTGCATCACGAGGGTATGTTGAGCAATTCAGTCCCGTAATCAATGCAAATTCTCTTAAGCTAAAATAAGTAGGCTTATCATTCACACAGAACCAAATTTCATATAATTTTTTGTCACTTTTCACACGTCGCAACAACATATAATGGACCATATGTCCATTGAACTTGAAATGTTATGGAATATGCCTCAAGTGTCCAAAACAAGTACCTTTAAAATCTTCATAAATTTTTTCTTGAACTAGAAGATTTATTAAATCACGATAAAGAGCTAGCCATTCTTGCTCTAACCGAAATTTTTGCTGGAAACGTTCCTATCTCATCTATCCATGTCTTTAAATCATACGACTTACTAGAAATGTCTCTTGCACAAATTGGCAAAGACAGGGGATCTTCATCCTCATCACCTGTTTGGGTATCTCTACTACTCTCATCTTCACTGTCACTTTTATCATTACTAGATTCAGCATCATCACTAGACTGGGCACTACTGTCCTGGTAATTGTCAATCTCGGCCATTGTATCAGAATCAGAGTTTGACTCATGTTCTTCCACAACATTTTTTTTCTTTTTTAAAGCTTTTGAAACTTCTTCAGCCTTTCTTTTCTTGTTTTTAGAAGCATTAGGACTAGATCGCTTAATGATGCCGCCTCTAGTTTTAGTCATACTGTACTATAGACAAGCAAAAATAAATTTGTTATATCAAAATATCGATCACTAGTCTATTAGCACAATCAAAGCTTACATTAAAAACACATGCAAAAGAAGTAGCAGTTCAAACAAAAATCGACAGTAAAATCACAAATATAAAACTTTAAAATCGATCAAAATACAGTAAACGTTTTCAAATCGCTAATATAAAAATTTTAAAAAATTTATATGCATTATCCAAACCAAAACGACATTAACGATGCCGAATCAGAAACATAAACTAAAAAGGGTCAGATTTTAAAAGTTTAAGCAAAAATCTAAACTTCACTACACTACCACAATTAAAAAATAAATCAAATAGGACTAAAAGTTACTGAAAATACGATTAAACTTACCTGGAGGAAGAAGATTGAACAAGATTCAACTGAACTTGGGGAAGAAGATTGAACAAAATAGACCCGATTCACTTCGTTTGAAATCTTCAAGAACTATTATGGGAACTTACGTTTGTTTATGATTTCAAGAATAGAAAACTGAAAAGGTTGGTTCTTAGAGAAAGGTGTTTATTACGATATCGATAAAGTTGGTATATGGAAGATCAAAAGCCACATTAGAGAACAAAGTTGTGAGGTTTCATCGGAAAAATGGTTTTCTGATAACCCAATATATTAAAAAAATTATATTGGGATTGTACTATATTTTTAGAGGGATTAAATTTATTTAATATTTGAAGTGTTGGGAAGAAAATGATTTTTTAAAACTTGTATTTTATCCCCCAAATTTTTAAAGTGTTAAAAAGGTCCTGACCCCACAAGCCAACCCCACTTTTTAACTTTTTCTTAAAGTAGCCCTACAAAATAAATAAAAAAGAAATAGGGTGTCAATGGACTAAATTAAATTATATTGATGGGCACAACACCAATCTTCTCTAATATTTGGGTAGGGTAAGTTGAAATATTGGGTGGGTAAATTTATTTAACAAGTCAGAGTTTAAAATTGGACCAATAATAAAATACCGTATGAAATCAAAACATTTTTTTTTAATTCAATGTTGAGCGCTAGTCAATGGGCAAGTAAACAAAAAATGCAACCTGATCCGTAGGGATGACAATAGTGCGAGGCGAATGTGGCACGGAGCAGGTTTAAAGCTATGCGAGGCGGAGGAGTTTTAAGTTTGTGCGGGCGGCGGATGGGATGCGGAACAAGTTGAAGTGGGTCTTTTAAAAACTTATGCAGGGCGGGGCAAGTTGAGGTGAGTTTTCTAAAATCTAATGTTGGGCGGGAGGGTTGCGGGTCTATGTGATTTTATGTGGATTTAAACATAATTTTATTTCTACATTGTATAAAAATAATAGAACGTTATTTAATAAGATAATTTCTTTGAAGTTACTAAAATATTTCACATAGTAAATGGAAATGGTTCAATCAAAACTAATATGGTTTATAACATGCTTCACAATTGACCTCTATAAAATAAAATTTTAAGTCATTATCTATTAAATTAATACAACTTAATGAGAAAATGAATTTAATTTTATGAATTTCATTTTTAGTATCAAACTTCATTTAAAAAAGAAAATGTTTAAAAAATTATGCGAGACGGGATGGAGTGGGTTGAAAATGAAAAAAATTGTTATGCAGAATGTGAAGCCGGACGAATTAATAATTTTGCGGGTTAAGCTCAATCCACCCTGCAACGCTTCATTGCCATCTCTACTCATCCGTATTTTTAACAAAATAAATCTATGAGATTATATTTAGACCTTTTGCGATAATAAAAAAAACTTTTTATCCTTTTCTATTTAAACTAGTTAAAAGTGGTAACTAGTGGATGCCTTTTGCTATGAGAGTACAATATGCTTCTCAATTGTTTGTGCAGATAGTGATAGTACAACACCACATTCCACATGGTTACGGTAAAATCTTTGTCAGTCTACTATTTTCTGGTTCTAATTTATATGACTAATTTCTTTTTTTTAGGTTGTCTGACTTAAAAATTATATTTTACCATTAATGAAATAATTTATAACCACATAAATATCTATTTTTTATTTTACCGTCACCATTTAAACGAGTTAAACGTGGTAACTAGTTGATGCCTTTTGCTATGTGCATGGGTACAATAATGCTTCTCAATTATTTGTACAAACAATGATTGTACAACACCACAGTCCACATGGTTACAGTAAAAAATTTGTGAAGCCATCTTCAATTTTACACTCTATTTTACTCTCTAAAAATACAGTTCTTTATTTGTTTAGACAATCAACTTTAATTCAATTCTCTATTTTACTCTCCAACTATAGAATTATTTATTTTTCAGACAATCAACTTCAACCAAATTCTCTATTTTACTCTCTGAAAAGATTTTTTCTTATCTTCTCCTCAATATTATATGGAGTATTATTTATATTTCTATTTCATTTTCTTATTTCATAATATAAATCCGTTCTTTTTTTTTCTCAAAATAATCACTATGTATAATTTTCATGTAATATAAAATTATTACTTTTCAAATTTTTTATTTAATATAAAATTATATTTTATTCTAATATTTTAAAGAACAACTACAAATAGTTGAAAGAAAGAAATAAACAAGCACAACCACAATCACAAGCACAACAATTTTCTAGATCATACACTATTTTTCCCCGAATATTGTTAAATTTGAAGACGACCTACCGGGATTATATAATTATTGTTGTCATTTTTAAAATTATTATGTTATGTATTGTATTGTTATTTTGTATTTAAATTTATTATTGTCGTGTATTGTATTTGTAAAGTAAAATTTCCATCTTATCATTTAAATTTTGTGCATTCTTCATAGTGAAAATCAATAATAATCTCAAATTATCTCTTAAAGAGATGAAAATTGAATTTGTTTTTGAAATATTGTTAATTCGGGATGAAAGTAGTATATATTAAATAATATATATTTAAAATGTTGTATTACATTTAAAAAGAATTATGAATATTAGGAATTTAATTAAAAGTTTTATATGAAAAAATAATATGTTAGTTACAAATAATAGAAATAATATTAAATTAATGAAAAAGTAAAATAGAGAGGATGAATAGTAGTTCTCCATATAAATAGAAAATAGAGAGTTTTTTAGAGGGCGATTGAATGGAGACTCAATTCTCTATTTTGCTCTCCAAATATAGAGAATGGAGAGTAAAATAGAGTGAAATTGGAGATGGCTAAGTCCACTAAAAAAAGTTACATTTCTATATTTAATAATAATCTCAATGTTCCAATTTATATGACTCACTTTCTTTTTGAGTCAGTCTATGAAAGAATAACACACTTCTATATTAAGTAACAATTTAATCTTAAAATACTTATTTTACCATTAATGAAATGATTTATAGCTATACTAATATCTCTCACTTATTTTAGACACATTTTAAAAAAAAAAAATCTTAAAATCCGTGTCAAATCAAACTAACTCAGATAAAATGGGACAAAAGGAGTAATAGTTTAATTTTAAAATGCGAATTTGATCCTTAATGAGATTATTTTAGTCACACAAACAAATATGACTTAGAGCGTATTGAAATTGACTTATTTTAGGTATTTTTAAGTTAGAATAGCTTTTAAACAGTTTTGTATTGTTTAAGTAAAAATTTAAAAAAATGTTTATAAACACTTATTTTTAAGTCAAAATAACAAAAATAAGACAAAAATAAATTCTAACTTATGATTTTTAGCTTATAAGTCAAGCACTCTTATTTAGACTAAATATTTTTAATTTTTTTTTTCTTAAATTTTGTGTCGAATTAAACATTACCACGTAAATTGAAAATAGTGGAGTAATAATTTTGATTCTTTATCGTTAGTGAGTTTACTTCTCTCCTAGTAGTATATATATATACCTCTTATTTGAGTAGAATTTCTTAAAAACTCAAGAGAAGAACAATGGATGTTAAGCTTGGTTTTTGTGTACTTGTCTCCCTAATTCTGCTGGTAATTTTAATAATCACCTCCATCTTAGTTAATACAATTAGTAGTGATTAATTATAAATATATGTTGCTCACTTCATAATATGGCAGGTTACTTATGGAACAGAAGCTAGGGATATGGCTGAAGACAATCGCCAGCAAGCTCCGGAACAGAATTCTGACTTCGTATTTAATTATAAAGACGGTGTTGAAGACTTCCATCCACAAATTCTGTTTAAATATAAACAGAACAAACATATGCATTCATCATCCCATCATTCACCATGCCTAGCGTTTACTACTGACATAACACAGTTAGCAAAAGCAAGGTATTCATTAAGGAATGATGCAAATGGAAGCAATTGCTGCTTGTCATTCGGATACCTCTGATTGGAGTCCATCACATGTATCCTTTCGAGTGCTCGGTATATTACCTGTCTGTCACTTTTACCCATCATATAGTCTAGTGTGGGTTCCAAAAACCATTGCCATTACTCCAAGTGAACCATATTACCCCTTTGAAGGACAACAAATCGGAGTACCTAGCTAGCTCCACCATGTTCTTAGTTATTACTTATGCGTCTAGACGTATGCAAAATAATGTGTTTTAATTTAGTGGAGATCTGCTCCGATGACTATTTCTATGTTTATTTGTTATGTTTGCATGTCTGGTAAAACTCTTATGTTTTTCAACTAATCGTGTTGAGTAGGGGTGTTCACGGGTTAGTTTGGATCGGTTATTGGTCAAAACCAAAACCAAAACCAAACCAACTTAATCGGTTTTAAAATTATCAAAACCAAACCAAACCAAATATAATATACATTTATCGGTTTGGTGATTATCGGTTTCGGTTTGGTTTGGTTAGGTTATTCGGTTATTAACCATACACAAAAATAAAAGACAATTCATTTAAAATGTGATAAAAGTGACAACAATCCATTCAAAACGAAAAATAGTTAGAATGACTTAAATTACTAAACTTTCAATCACTAAATTTACTATCAATAAAGCTTTAAAATTCACTATATTGGCCTAGAAGGAAGAGACAATAACATTTTCAGTCCCACAAA
>NW_006239010.1:373918-387077 GCF_000226075.1 Solanum tuberosum | reverse complement strand
TCAATAAGTAAATTATAAAGAAATTTTAATGAAAATATGTATAAGATCTTTAAAATTGTTTATAAAAACAATATATTAAGTATGTATATTAATAAAATATATGTATATAATTCATCGGTTCGGTTCGGTTATTTCTTCGATTTTTTTCAAATAAAACCATAACCAAACCAAATACTATCGGTTTTCAAAAATCCAAAACCAAACCAAACCAAACCCAAATAGTATGCTTCTGATGATGATGATATAATCAATAATTTTATGAGTTCACCTATACCATAAAATGGACTGCTATTATTATTTTTTAGACTAATTAGTTATTTAGTTATAAGAAGAATACAACATTTAATTTATTATAATTATTTTTTTCAATTATAATAAGAGAATATTACAGATTTTTATCGTAAGAAAAGTCTATTATTTTGTTTATTTTATTATTATAGTTCATGTTCCTCTAGCCAAATTGTAATCAACAATAGATAAACTAAGTTGTTGTTTTTTGGGGGAAAATATAAACATTATAATTTCAACTCATATGCTGTGGTTTTTACTAAATATGATGCTTAGAAAAGAAAAATGTATTTTCAAAACTCGTGATCTGGAATATATTTTAAATTTATGTGATTAAAAGATTTTAAAAACTTATGTCTTATGATTCTAAAATGTGTCTTAACATTTGTGAGATTATTAAAACTTGTCATTAAGGATAAAAAAAAAAAAAAAAATTAAATTATTTCTAGAATTTTTAAAAATAACTGTTTTTATTTTTATTTTAGAACGAAAGAATACAATATATAAAACATGTGTCGTATATTATTGTCACCAACCGGATCCGTGGCGCAATGGTAGCGCGTCTGACTCCAGATCAGAAGGTTGCGTGTTCGATTCACGTCGGGTTCAAATTCCCCGAAACATACGGTTCCAATTTTTTTTCCCCATTTTTATCTCTTTTTAATATATAATAAGTTTTGTCATCTTGTAGTGATGATAATTTTTTAATATGATTGTAAATTGTAATATTTTTCATGTTACCTTTTAGATGGATATATATTACATTAAAATGAGTTGAAAAAAATTAGCGAAGAGCTTTATAAGACATAACACATGTCGGGTGAGGTAGGTAGGGTTGAGGGAGTTTATCTGGTTAATATTATTATTTTTGTATATATAGTATATGTTGAATCTCATTCGTCTTTTTGTGTGTTTACTTCTTTATATTTGAACCCTTTAAATAAAATTTTTGATATTGTCACTGGACAATAATGATGACATAGTAAGATATGTTGGGCTAAAGCGGACAATATATGCTCTAGGTTAATTGGGCTATGGTGGTGAGGCAAACCGCGGGGAAGATGCCGAGTCCCTAAGGGGTTAACAGAGGCGTATCCGATGCTTATTATGAAGGGTAATTCAGTGAGGACGAGTCATAGAGAATAACTGACAGATTTCTAGGTTAGCAAGTTCCAAAAAAAGGAGTCGTATCTTTAAGTGAATCTCATAGCCAAATATAAGAGGACCTTAATGAGGAATTTTATAATACATAAGCAATTATAATGAAGTTGCATAATGATTCGGACACTAAATTAAAAATTGAAAAAATTATGATTGGTATATATATTTAATTTATTATAACCTTAGATGCATATCCGTAATAAGCGGATTTCTTTTTTACTTTTTATATGAAAAACTAACCTTTAAATTATTGAGAGAAACAACTTTCTTTTTCTTGAATTTGTACAAATTTCTAATCATCTATGATCCTTGTATTTGAATAATTTGGGATCTTCAAATATAATTTGGAAGATCCCATCAAAAGAACATGCCAATAAGGTAAAAGTAATTTCTTTTTTCCTTTATAGTTGCTAAACCGCGGTGAAAAAAGAAAAAAAAATCAGGTGCAACGATAGAGGTGACTCGAAAAAATTCTATTTTTCGAGAAAAAAAGATGAAGATGAGGGTTAAAATGAGCCTAATGTGTTTCATGGTTTTGGTGATGGCAACACAAGTGAATAGCTTTGTGGGCATAACATGGGGCAGGCTACAAACACAACAATTGGTTCCATCAATGGTTGTTGATTTGCTTTTACAAAATAAGATTCCACAATTGAGATTAATGACTTCAGGATATGATATCATTGAGATATTTTCAGGAACTAATATTAGCCTCAGTGTTACTATGGGAAATCAATTTGTGTGGCAAGCAAATAGAAATGATCTTGCATATGTATGGGTGAATGATAGAATCAAGGATCCAATCAACAAAGGTGTCAATATAGTGTAAGTAACCATCTTCTTTTACTTTTTCTTTTTATTTTTACTTGAATTGTTGAAAAAAATATGTTTCATATCGAACCTAGATACGATTCCGAAACTTATCTACCTTCTTATATAGATTAGCTAGCTTCTTAGAATTGCGTTAGCTAATCCTAAAATTTATTAAACATTGTATCAGAGATGGATCTGATGTGGCCCCCCAAAAATTCATACAATTGCTAGGGTGGAAATACCCCTAGTAAATGAATGGATTCTTGGGCTCCTTGTAAGTTAGGCCCAAGGGTAAAATCTGACATGATATCAGAGTCCGGGTGCAGACTACGGAGGTTGTGAATATACTCCTTATTTATGATTGTGTACGATTTGGACAATTTTTTTCACGTTTTTTTAGTAGTATTGAAGTCACTTTAGTTATTATACTTTGTGATTTCATTTCTTTCAGAGAAGTAACTGTTGGTTCAGAACCATTTTCGAATACGTTCTTAAAAGAGGCAAATAACAATCAAGTGGTGCCGGTGTTAAAACTCATACGAGAAACCCTAGATGATATGAAGTTAGGGCACGTCAGAGCGACGACCGGCCATGGCATGGATGTGTTAAAGGTCTCAAAATTTCCATCAGAGGCAGACTTTCGTGATGACATAAAAAAACCTATGCTTGAATCCCTAGAAGAGTTCAATCGAACCGGAGTCCCTTTTGTTCTCTACATGTTCCCTATTCATTTTGTTAAAGAGATAATGAATTACACCATGGAATTCGCGTTCATGGATAACAAGAGTGGGTTCAAAATCGTAGATGGTAATATTACATACACAAATGCAGTGGAGTTAATGATCGATTCTCTTGCGTGGGCATTAAAGAAAGCAGGATATCCTGATATGAAAATTATGATTGGTCAAATTGGATGGCCTACAGATGGATATCCACATGCAAATATTAAAAATGCAGAGAGATTTCATAAGGGGTTATTAAAATATGTAGCATCAAAAAAAGGAACACCACTTAGGCCAGGGCCTCTTGACATATATCTTCATAGCTTGTCAGATGAGAATGAATTTCGTACAATATTTGGTACATTTCAAAGGCATTGGGGCATTTACAGGGCAGATGGAAATCCAAAGTACAAGATTGATTTCTCATTACAGGTACGAGTGTCAAATGATCGATTTGGGTTGAATTAGGTGCCTATCAACCATTTTTCGATTTTGTAACTAAAAAAAAAAACAGTGTATCATAATGATAGTGACTATTTTTCAATTGGATGTGTTGAAAAATGACTATTTATGAATTTTAACCGAATTTGAGCAATTCAAAATGACGTAAATCAATAAATAGGTCATTGTCCAACCATGTTCAAGAGTTAGTTGACCAATATGATCTAAATTAATAACTAGTCATATTTTTACGTAAGCTAACTTTATCATCTCTAATTACAGGATCGTGACGAGTATCCTACAGAAGCTAAGGGCATTGTGAAAATGCCAAATAGATGGTGCAAGTTCAATGGGGACACATCAAACATGTATTTGGTGAACAAGAATTATGATTTAGCATGCAAAACTGCAGATTGTACACGACTGGAAAAAGGAGCTTCATGTGATGGACTCAAATTCGAATCTAGAATTTCTTATGCTTTTAATGCATTTTTCCAAAAATACAAACAATCATTAGAAAGATGTGATTTTGATGGTTTAGGTAAAATTGTAGCAACAAATCCCTCTGTGGAAAATTGTGAATTTCCCATTGAGATATTGGCATTCCAAGATCAAATTGTTCAAAATGGTATGGTTTTAAGAATTTGAAGAACAAAAATAGAAATGGAATTGTATTTTAATTCAATTGAGTTTTAAGTAATACTATATATATATATATTGATAGGTGTAAATAAGTTTACACTATCAAGTTATCTTACATGTTATAGCAGGTAACATATCTTATTTCTGAGATTTCAAACCTCACATTTTCAAAGATTTATTTGTAGATATATTTTGAATGACCTGATGATGTAAAAATTATTTATACCAATAATGTATAGAACTTAAACTCCATTTGAGTTTAGGTTAAATTTTTCCTCTACCACAAAGCAAAATTATTGTACTTTCATTTAATGAGTGTGAAGAACATGTTGTTATTGACCAAATAAAGTATAAATTTTCCCATTATATTAAGGTTGTTGCTCTTTTGGTTTCAGAATTGTGTTTTTTTTGTTCTAAGTCCAATATATGGCATTGCAGCCAAACTTCTTGATGGAAGTGTGTTCTTAATCTTGAGTTAATTAATTACTTGATGACTACCTAAATTATATATATAAAAAAATCAGTATAAGTCATCTTCTATTTATTTTATTTTTGGTCAAAATACATTAGTTCCCCTAAATTTGTCCGGAAAACTCGATTGCACACTATTTTCTTCGTCCAAAATATTTGTCACAAATTTCTTTTTAGGAATCAAGCGATATAAATTTTAACCAACATTTTAAAATATGTTATTCATCCTATTGATATGAGAATATGATCAAACACTAATAAAAAAAATAAAAATTACACGCCTTCATTTTCTTTTTGCCATATCAACATTTGCCCAGGAATTATTTTTATTTATTCATATCAAATAAGATTATAAGAATATGTGTTTTATAAACGCCTGTAAAGTTACTATATGCAACCGATCGACATTTTCAAACACGCTAAGGGAAATTTATGTATTTTGCCTTCTTATAATAAAAAAATAAAAAAATAAAAATAAATAAATAATAATATATATATATATATATATATACACACACACTCCAACTTCTGGTGGGACACTTACATCAAGTCCTACAATATGTTGTGATGGGTTACTGGCAAAGTTGTGTGTTAAGGATTTTATGCTGAATTGGACATGGGATGAAAGAACACTTGGTGCTTTTAGGCTTTTGTCGGTTTTTTTTTTGGGATTTGGAAGCATGTCGGTTGTGATTTGTGATGATCCTTATCGTGAGGTATGCCTTGGTTGTTGTTATTATTGATTGATTTGAGCATGTTAGGTCTTAATCTAGGTTTAGACTAGTGTTTGCCGTAGAGTTGCGTTATTTGGAGTTGTTTGGCCTTAGTTTTGTCCCGACGTTGTTTCGGACGACTTAACTTCCTGTAGACTGGCGTAGTAGACTTGGGTCTGATAGAATGAGTCTCATGTTAGGCGTTAACTCAGCTCTAATGACCTTCTATCCATTTCTCTCTATTTTTACGGCCCCACAATTTTACAGTTGAGATATCGAGCTTTGCTTGGCGACTTGGGACTGGAGTTGATTCGGCAGCTTGGATTAATAAACTAATCACCTAGGAGTGGACGTCGTTCCACGATGGTTCTATGATGATGATTTGACATGGGGTCCTTCAACAATTATTATAGTCACAAATTCAAGGTTCGGGCATTTGATCTATAGCCGCAGTCCATGATTCGGGATCTTTTATCCTCTACGAAGTTGATACATATCGACTAGACCTTATTGGTTTCTTTGGAGGCCTATTTGCGATTCGAGATCCGGGCTATGCATTCCCTGGATTGGATGAGCTTATTGGCCCTTTTGGAGGCAATCTGTGGTTAAAGGTTTAGGTTATGCACTCCTTGTCTATGGGCGACTCTTACTGGTTACTTGGGAGTCTATAAGCGGTTCGAGGTCCGGGCTACACTTTCTCTGGCTTTGGACTCATTGGGTTCTGCTCTTAGTAGTGTTAGCCTTTCTCTGTACCCGTCGGGCCTATGAGGGTCCGTTCAAGTTTTTACTTATCTTGCGTGCGAGTGTACCTTCTAGGTTTATGGGGGGCTAGCTAGGTTTAGTTAGTTGTACTTATTTTATTTTTGTTCTTAGTACACACATGTGCATCTCTTTTAAATTTCACTTTTTCACCTCTGTTTGTGTTTTATTCTAGTATTTCATATTGCTTTTACTTTTCTTGCTAAGTCAGCCCATGATGCCTACTTGTTACGACCCACGGGTATCCCTAGATGTAACATGGCGTACTTGACCCCAAAGGGGTCTCATACAAGCCCTTAGCATATCATAACATAAGATAATAGAAAAGTATAGAAAATTTAAAAACTTTATCCATACAATCGAAGTCATTTTCATAAAAGCAAGCGGAAGTCTTTACTACACTTTGTCTCAAGCCATCTAATACAACTTTAGAATAAAATTCTTGGGACACAACCCATACAATAGTCTCAACATGAAAATAAAAGACATAAAGGAAATAGTGGGTGTTTTCCTCAAAGCTTTGAGGACTCACCAAAATCTTCAACTCCTTGCAGCTTCTAGAAACCTATCTCCAAGAGTAGAACCCAATCTCCAAACCCTACATTTGATTAGAATGTAGGCAAAGTATGCGTTAGTACAAAATGTACTAAATATGTTAGCTAGCATAATCATAAGGGCGTAAGACAAGGGTTAGCCAACATAAGACATAATCCATAATCATATGAAATACTTCATGAAACATAAACTATAATCATGAGAGACAATATCATAATAATAAGCAAAGTCTCCAACATAAGCATCATATAAGCATTATTCAACTCTTAGTCATCTATACCATATTAGAACCACTCTCAAGTAACCTCAAAGCATACTTGTGCAATGCATGAATAACATCTCATAATACCACCCAAGCTAAGTATACATGGTCAAGTCTTTAAGATTTTCTACCATAAGAGCACTATACTCCTAAGAAACCTCAAAGCATATTTGTGCAATGCATGAAAGGCATCCCATACTACCGTTCACACTAAGCATAACCTTGAAGTCACCATATGCATACTTACCATTCATTTGGTCTCATTCTTAGCTTACTTCATATAGACAAGGGATCTATCACCTTAAGTCAATCATATCATAGAAGACAACTATAGCAACAACCCAAGCTAAGTCTATACTATATAAGAGAACACTTCATAAGTAACTTCAAGTCATACTTGTGCAATGTATGAATATCATCACATACTACTATCCACACTAAGTACCACTTTAGGCTATCAACATACTCACTGGTTGGGGAATAGTCCCTCTTTACTATTTGCCATTAGTCATTTAAGGTACTTCTCTATTTAGTACAAGGCAAGTCACAACACATGAATGAATTCTATTTCTCAATTCAAGGCTTCCAAGGAATAACCCCATAATAGGCTAGACCATGCTATCATCTTACTAACATAACTATATTGTGCTAAACTAACTACCTTGGAAGGCACACTACCATGCAAGTCCAAGCTATTCTAGGAAGGGTACAAGTGTTCCATCCTAGCTACAATGAAATAGTCCTAGTCCAACTAAGTCATGCTACCCTTACAAGCACACTATGATGCTAATGCAAGATACCCTTAGAAGAGTATGATTATCAATCCTAAGCTACCCTTAGGAGAGTATAAGTCCTCTATCCTAAGCTACCCTTTGAAGAGTATAAGTCCTCTATCCTAAGCTACCATGAAATGGTCTTGGCCAAACCAAGTCATTCTAACATGAAGGCATCCTAACAATGCTAGTTCAAGCTACCTTTAGGAGAGTATAGATCCTCAATCCTAGGCTACTATGACTATCCCTAACTCAAGCTACCCTTGACATGTATCTTACAATGCTAAGTCAAGCTACCCTTAGGAGAGTATGATTCCTCAATCCTAAGCTATCAATCTTGGTCTTGGCTTACCAAGTCAAGTTATACATGAAGGGAACATGTATTCACAACTTCAAGCTATTCTAGACTAACTAGCTTTGATTCATTTTAGGTTACTAAGCCAACCTAGAATCGTTCTATATGATAGAACCATGAATCTCCTAGCACATTTATGCCTAAATGTGTAAATGAGAAAATAATACACAACAAGATAACGTCATATTAACTTTACCCCCAAAGCCCTAACATTGATAACTACAAGCCTTATTCTCAATCTTTACTTCTTACTATCATCTTTATACCTAAATTTCAAGGTGTTCTAATCACATCCATCATTAGTAGGTGATTCTAGTCATATTTGATCATAAAGGTTCAAATTCAACTTTACTAGTTATGATCCTTCATATTCAATAAAGTCTAGTTCAATTCATGTCTATATGTTCCTAACCTTGAACAACTACTACACATGGCATTGATTTTAGAAGATCAATTCTAATTCTTCAATTTCACCTTTCATGGCATAAGCCCAAACAATAACAAATTCATCAATTAGATTAAGTTTTACCATAGAAATCACATAAATTCATCATAATATCATAATTCAATGCTAATTCATTCATAATTAGGTATTATCCACTAGATTGAAATCATACCTAAACACTATCCACAATGTAGGAAGAAACCCTAGCTAGAGTTGGGTTTTGACTTCACAATTAGGCGAAAACCTAGGGGGTTCTATGGGTGGAAGAACCCATAGATGATTAATCTAACATACCTAAATTCAAAGCCCTAACCAAGCTTGAAACAATGGAGGAAAATATGCCCCTCTTCCTTCTCTTCTTCTTCTTCTTCTTCATCTTCACTTCTAGAGAGAGAATTATTTAGAAAGAATTTAGGGTCTTGGAAGAATGAACTAATTGACTTATTTTAGGGGTCTATTAGGCTTATATAGGTGGTTTAATAACTAACTAACCAACCTCCATTAACCCCTAAGTAATTACTAATTATCCCCTAATCCCCTAACTTAAAAACTAAAACTTAAAAATCTGCCCTCACCTACGAAACCCCCACCCACGGACCATAGGTAGGTTCACGGATCATTTTGCACACTCGTAGGTGCTGGACTGTGGCTAGAAGCTGCTGGTCAACTCAGTCCTTGACCCACGAGCAAGATCTACGGAGCGTGGGTGGACCTACGCCCCGTGGGTGCAATCCGTAGCTCACTAAAAAAATGCAGATTCAGGGACTGTTTTGGGGTCCTCCTCAAAGACCCCTTTGGTTGGTCATTGGGGAGTCGTGCCTTGACGTTCAACCCCTAAAACCTTCATTCTAAGTTCGGGAAGTCATTTAAAATCCTATCCCTCACATCAAACTCTAAAACCTTACGAAAAGCTCAAGATTCTCTAGTCTAAGTTACTAGTTTCCGGGGTATAACAATATCTCCCACTTGGGATCATTCGTCCTCAAATAATAATTCTAAACACTTCTTAAAGTCACAACTCTAGACTAGAAGCCCATCATGCATGCACTACATCTAAATGCACACAACCAAGGAAGAAAACTTCAATTATAAGCTAAACACATTCAATGCAACACAAGGGAGTAAGAACTACTTCTACCAACCCAAAATGCATGAAATTCTATATCTACTCATTTTCAAGGAGGAACTAACATCTCCTAGCGAAAACATGCTCAACACGCACTCATGGAGCCTAAATGCAAATTATTCTCAAAAATCATTTATTAAATGAGGAATCTTTCAACTCCAAACTAAGGCATGCTCATTAACTCATCTCATGAAGTCTATATGCAACTCTACTCAAATGCACTACAACAAGAGGCAAAACAATGCATATAAGTCATTTCTAACAAGACCTAAGCATATTAGGAAATCATGGCAACACATAATCACACAATAACCGTACTAGATAGGCACATTATTTCCCCCTTGGGAGTAAGCCTACACAAACTCTTCTAAATATCATTCATACTAAGGACAATTTCAAAGTCCAACATAGCAAGTCACAAAAGACAAGAAATTCGGAAATTACTAAAGCATAAAACACATACCGGAAGGAACATGAGGAGATCAATCATTTTTAGCTTGGAGGACATAAAACTTATTCTTCTTTTGAGGTTCCACATCCCCACTACTAGAGGCAACTTGCTTACCCTGTCTTCTTGTAACCTTAGCCTTTAGGCAATCTTTCATCTTGTGGAAACTCTCACCACAACTAAAGCAACCCTCTCTACCGGTCAAACACCTACCCTCATGCCTCTTACCACACCTAGCACAAAGGGGCCATAGGGACTTATTACTTATCCCTTGTGGCCTAGGGGTAGACACCCTCTTATCCTTATGCTTATGAGCATTTGAAAAGCCTTGTCTGGAAATTTTTTATCGATTCCTAGAACGACCATGTCCATCGAACCCATCATGAAAGGACTTATCATTATCCACCATAGACCTCTTTTTCTCCCTAGATTTTTCCTCTTCAGGGTTTTCTTCCTCTATTTGTTGAGCATACACCATAAGACGTGAAATATCCATATCATCAAGGAACATTATCATACGACATTCTTTCGATACTAATTAGACACACTTATCACATACCTATTCATCATATCCCTTGGACTTGCTACCATAGATGGAGCATACTTAGACAATAGAGTAAATTTCAAGGAATACTTTTTAACACTCATACTACCTTGCTAAAGGTTGATGAACTATCCCACATTGGCTTCCCTCAACTCTCGGGAAAAGAACCTATCTAGAAATGCCTCCTTAAACACTTCTCACTCTATAGGACTCTTTTCTACCGGCCTAGTATCCTTCCATTGTTCATACCATATTTGGGTAACATCCTTCAATTGATAAGTGGCTAGTTCCGCTTTTTCTACCGCAGTCACCCCCATGATAGCTAGCACCTTATAAACCTCCTCTATAAACCCATTAGGATCCTCTTCTACCTTGGAGCAACTAAACTCCGGAGGGTTCATCCTCAAAAACTCTCTCACCTTAGAAGCAGTCATCCCCCTTATTGGGTTTACCGGAGCAACCACCTCCCTATTCACTTGTGTAGTCATGGCTTGGGCCAGTATTAAGAAGGCCGACCTAATCTCCACATTAGACATATCCGGAGGATCAATTGGAGCTTGAGGAGGAGCTTGGTGTGGAACTTGGAGAGGAACCTCTTGCTCCTCATTGCATTCCTCACCCCTCATAGCATTTGCCCTTGTATTAGCTATACCCTGAAAAATAACGGGCACAAATTAGAAGAAGGGCCTACTAAAGCCAAACTCTATGGCTCGACTTAGAATGAAGAAGTAAGATTTCCTAATCATCTAATAGCCTCCTATTAATAAATGTGACGCGCTTCACACATTACTAAAAAATTGCTTAAAAACAACCGACAGAAAAGCAACGGACGGCGTCGCTCCAAAAAGCGACACCTTTTGCCACACTATCCGTTGCTTTTTAATAAAAATAATTATTTTTGAAATTATTTTCCAAAAAGTGACGGACGGCATCTCTTAGTCCGTTACTTTTTTTCGCGGAGTTTTGCGCTAAATATATATATAATTAATAATTATTTATTTAATATATATTGAGACGCCGTCCGTCGCTTTTTATTAAAAATAATTATATATAAATTAAAAAATAACCACATTGTCCGTCGCTTTTATTTTATTAATTAGCTTTTAAAAAAGCGACGGACGGCATCTCTTAGTCCGTTGTTTTTTTGTCAAAATATCTAGTCAACTATTTTTAAAAAGCAACGGATAGTGTCTCTTAGTCCATCTCTTTTTGGTCAAAATATTGGTCAACTATATTTAAAAGAAGCGACGGACTTAGAGACGTTTTCCGTCAGTTTTTATTAAATAACTAAAAGACATATTGTCATTTTCTTACTTTCCTCTCTCTCTTCATTCTTATTCTCTCCCTCATCTCTCTATATATATCGATCTCGGATCCCTCCCCGTCGCCGTCGCCATCGCCGCCCCATCCCCGTCGCCTGTCGCCTTCGCCGGTCGCCTTCGCCGGTCGCTTCAGGAAGGGTTAAATTTTAGTTTTTTTTTCAATTCTAGTAATTATTATTGATTGTTTGTTAGTATATTATTGTTTTTGTTTGTTGGGTTGTGTTATTCAATTGTTAATTTGATTTGATTATTGTTAGTTAGGTATAGATAATTGAAGATTTTTATTTTAGGGTTTTTAAAAAAAAAATTGGGCATTTTTAAATTGGGCATTGTTAGTTAGTGAAGAATTAACATTTTTGATTTTTAGGACTAGTTTAAAACTTGAGAATATGTAATTTGAGGTTGAATTGAGATTTTTTTGGATTTGATATTAGGACTAGTTAGTAAAGTGTTAATAATTTGAAGTTAGAAATTAGTAATTGAAGTGTTATGAGTACGTAGATGATGAATGTTTGAATGTCATGAATTTAGATGATGAATGTTTGAATGTCATGAACTTAGAACTTGAACTTGAACTTGAACTTAGAACTTGCACTTGAAATTAGAACTTGAACTTGAATTTAGAACTTGAAGTTGAACTTAGAATTTGAACGTGAACTTAGAACTTGAGCTTGAAATTAGAATTTGAACTTGAACTTGATATTAGAACTTGAAGTTGAACTTGAAGTTGAACTTGAACTTAGAACTTGAACTTAGAACTTAGAACTTGAACTTGAACTTGAAATTAGAACTTGAACTTGAATTTAGAACTTGAACTTGAACTTAGAATTTGAACTTGAACTTGAAATTAGAATTTGAATTTGAACTTAGACTTGAACTTGAAATTAGAACTTGAACTTGGAACTAATTAGATTGAATTATGAAGTTTATATTTAACTAATTTTAGAACTTTTCGTGCTAGTCAACTGAGGAAGCTCAACATCTAAAAAAGTTGATACAAGACTATATTGCATCTTTCATCAAAGTAGGAGATAAGGTTGGTGCTTTTAAATTTCTAAAGTTCAAGTACAATTGTTTTCAATAATGTGTTTGTGTCCATCTAGTATTGATACTTAGCTTTAATTCTAGTGATTATAATTGATTGTTTGTTAGTATATTATTGTTTTTGTTTATTGGGTTGTGTTATTCAATTGTTACTTTGATTTGATTATTGTTAGTTAGGTATAGATAATTGAAGATTTTTATTTTAGGGTTTTTTTTAAAAAAAATTGGGCATTTTTAAATTGGGCATTGTTAGTTAGTGAAGAATTAACATTTTT
>NW_006239010.1:372955-373584 GCF_000226075.1 Solanum tuberosum | reverse complement strand
ACTTGAACTTGAACATAGAACTTGAACTTGAACTTGAACATAGAACTTGAACTTGAAATTAGAATTTGAACTTAGAATTTGAAATTAGAACTTGAACCAGAACTTGAACATGAATTTAGAACTTGAACTTGAACTTAGAACTTAGAACTTGAACTTAGAACTTGAACTTGAACTTAGAACTTAGAACTTGAACTTAGAACTTGAACTTGAACTTAGAACTTAGAACTTGAACTTAGAACTTGAACTTGAACTTAGAACTTAGAACTTGAACTTAGAACTTGAACTTGAACTTAGAACTTAGAACTTGAACTTAGAACTTAGAACTTGAACTTAGAACTTAGAACTTGAACTTAGAACTTAGAACTTGAACTTAGAACTTAGAACTTGAACTTAGAACTTAGAACTTGAACTTAGAACTTAGAACTTGAACTTAGAACTTAGAACTTGAACTTAGAACTTAGAACTTGAACTTAGAACTTAGAACTTGAACTTAGAACTTAGAACTTGAACTTAGAACTTAGAACTTGAACTTAGAACTTAGAACTTGAACTTAGAACTTAGAACTTGAACTTAGAACTTAGAACTTGAACTTAGAACTTAGAACTTGAACTTAGAACTTAGAACTTGAA
>NW_006239010.1:370145-371951 GCF_000226075.1 Solanum tuberosum | reverse complement strand
ATGGTATGTTTTATAATTCGATGCATGTGGATGTATATAATATGGTTGCATCACATAGCCAAATTAGGGTTGAACAGGTTAGGGTTGAACATGATAGGGTTCATGAAATGATGAATGATGCTTTCGGGGTTCAAGGTAGGATGGAACAGAAACAATATTTTGATGAAGCTCCTAATGAAGAAGAAAGACACTTTTATGATCAATTAGAAGAGTCTAGTCGTCTACTATGTGAAGGGAGTCCGCATTCTGCCTTGTCAGTTGCGGTTAGATTAATGAATATTGAATCAGATTGGAATGTTCCTAATGCTGCTATGGACTCAATGGTTGATCTTTTGGGTGAACTAGTTAATCCGGAGTTTAACATACCAAAGAACTTTTATCAGGCAAAGCGTTTGGTGCCGAAGTTAGGATTGACGTATGATAGAATTCAGTGTTGTGTTAATGGCTGCATGTTGTTTTACAAGACTGATAGTGAATTATAAAATTGTAAGTTTTGTGGACATGCTCGTTATAAGAGGACTCCGGCTGGAAAGATGGTCCCAGTTCAGGCGATGCATTATCTACCTCTCATTCCTAGGTTAAAGAGGTTGTACGCATCGATGAGGTCTGCCCCACATATGAGATGGCATCGTGAATATAGAAGGCCGCCGGGTGTCTTGTCTCATCCATCTGATGGTGAAGCATGTAAGCATTTTGATAATGTATATCCTGATTTTGCTAGTGAACCAAGAAATGTTAGATTGAGGTTGTGTTCATATGGCTTCACACAATTCTCTAATAATGCTTCGCCTTATTCATGCTGGCCGGTATTTCTTACTCCGTATAATCTTCCTCCTGAAATGTGCATGACCAGTTCCTACATCTTTCTAAGTTATGTTATTCTAGGTCCCCGTAATCCAAAAAGTTTAATTGATGTCTATCTACAACCATTGATAGATGAGCTCAAACAATTGTGGTTTGAATGCGTTTTGACTTATGATATATCAACTAAGCAGAATTTTGTTATGCGTGCTTCTTTAATGTGGACTATTAATGATTTTTCTGCATACGGGATGTTGTCTGGTTGACCGTCAGCTGGAAAGCTAGCAAGCATTTTGATAATGTATATCCTGATTTTGCTAGTGAACCAAGAAATGTTAGATTGAGGTTGTGTTCATATGGCTTCACACAACTCCTTAATAATGCTTCGCCTTATTTATGCTAGCCGGTATTTCTTACTCCATATAATCTTCCTCCTGAAATGTGCATGACCAGTCCCTACATCTTTCTAAGTTGTGTTATTTCAGGTCCCCGTAATCCAAAAAGTTTGATTGATATATATCTACAACCATTGATAGATGAGCTCAAACAATTGTGGCTTGAAGGTGTTTTGACATATGATATATCAACTAAAAAGAATTTCGTCATGCGTGCCTCTTTAATGTAGACTATTAATGATTTTCCTACATACGAGATGCTGTCTGGTTGGATGACAGCTGGAAAGCTAGCATGTCCGTATTGCATGGAAAATAGTAAGGCATTCACTTTAAAGCATAGCAGAAAAAATACATGGTTTGATTGTCATCGCCAATTCTTGCCAATGGACCATGAGTTTAGAAAGATGAAAAATGCATTTAGGAAAAATAAGGTTGAAAATGACCCCCTACCTCCATTACTCACAGGGCATCAAATTTGGGAGAGAGTTTCTCAATTACCTAAAGTTACAGAAGCTTCACCTTCTAGACTTCCTATATATTGTGCTGAACATAATTGAACCAAACAAAGCATATTTTGGAAGTTGCCGTATTGGAAAGACAATCTGCTGCG
>NW_006239010.1:355052-369368 GCF_000226075.1 Solanum tuberosum | reverse complement strand
AATTTTCCAAATGGCTGAGGAACTATGTAAGTGTGCAATCACTAAGTATATAATAATATATTCAGTTATACTAAATTATATTACTTGAAATAACAATCACGTAGGTTTACGATGAATACTCAAGTGTCCAACATTTGCAATTAGTGAAAGAAGTAGCCCTTGGACCTGAATCTCAAGTACTGGCAATGAATAAGTATTGTGTCAATGGTTTTAAGTTTCAAACTGAAGAAGTTTCTAGGAACAAGAAAACTATAATAGAAGTGTCTACATATAAGGTATTGTTGATGGTACTGGTCAAACTATTGAATATATATACAAGGTGATGTTGATGGTACTGGTCAAACTATTGAATATTATGGTGTCATTCAAGAGATTATTGAAGTGAGGTATTCAGGTTGGCCTAATAAGAAGATTGTATTGTTTCGGTGTGAGTGGTTTGACCTATCACATAGAGGCACAAAGGTGGACCATCAACATAATATAATTGAAGTTAAGCACACCAGGAAATACAGAAGTTATGATCCTTTTATTATTGCACAACATGCTAAACAAGTGTATTACGCTTCATATCCATTGCGTAGAGACAAAGCTGATTGGTGGGTTGTTATAAAAAGTAAGCCTGTGGGAAGAATTGAAATTGACAATGTCTTAGATGTGGCGTATCAAAATGATGTTGCAATTGTTCAACAACAAGTTGATGTTGAATTGGAAACCACACTACAACATCCTCAACACATATTAGAAGAAGTATCTGATGATGAGATACTGAATGTTGAGGAAGAAATATATGAGAATGAGGAAAATGAATCATTTGATGACGAAGAATGGGATGATAATGAAAATGAAACAATTGAGGAGAAAGAATGGGAGAATGGTGGAATTGAAACAAGCGAGAAGGAATATTGTAGAATGAAAGCTAGCTAGTATATATATGTAAGTTAGTGTATTTTGCTAATTTTATTTAATTTATGATTTTTATATATATTATACATGTAAATTTGCATACAGATGTCGTCAGGCGGTGACGGTGCTAGACATCGCGAGCATCTTGGAGTTAGCCAGACTAAACAGGCTAAGAAAAAGAAGTCTAGGAGACCGATAGATCCTGAGGATATTGCAGGATCTATTTCTTCTGCACCAGAGCGCATCAGCCTGATACTCATTTATTTGTTGTTCCGTTTGGTCAAAGCGGATCCTCGACAATATTATACTAATTACCGTCAACCAGTCGGTGTTTCATCTACTTCACAGGCATTGCCTTCACGACGCTACGAGAACCTACCTTTACATGCTATTCGTCGAGCACGACCCTTATCGGCAGGTACTCCATTTCCCACAGGTACATCTCCTCAGTTATCTACCATGAGGCTTGAAGATTCTAGTAGCAAGCAGTTAGATGCTATGGCCGGTACGCCTCTATTGACTTAGTGTTTTGTGCATAATGATGTATCACCCTCGTCTACAGCTACACCTAGTGCTACACCACATGATACGATGTCTGCTCTAGCTCCTGGCCAGAAGGACAGACTTGGTAGAGTCATGATTGAGCCGGATGGATCATCGTAAGTTTGTTTTGTTATCTATTTGTTAGTTTATTTTATTTCTTATACTTTAATATATTATTCATGAAATAACATATTTATTATGTGTTTTGTAGGTGGCAACCTGTAAAGGATGTTGCCCGGGCTTTAAAAGACTGTGTTAGAAGACTCTATACACAGGCTTATCACTCTTGGAGCGAGATTCCAAACAGTATACGCCAGGCGATGTTTAATAACTTTAAGGTATATATTTTTTAGTTAAGTTTAGTAAACTTTACATTTTTTTACTATCGATTTAATTAACGTTATTCAATTTTTTTCAGACTATGTGTACCTGGGAGTCGAGGTACAATTTGGTCATTGGGACCACATTTGAGAGGAAGGCATCCGCCAGACTGTCTAGCTGGCTAAAGAAAGTTTGGGATAGTGGTGAACGTCCCGGTTGGATGTTGCCTCTTGTTTTTGATGAATTGGGTCAATATTGGAACACATACAAGTTTAAGGCAATATCAGATCAAGCCAAAATGGCTAGAGGCAGTCTTAAAGGTGGCTCGTTGCACACCGAAGGTGCAAAGACGGTTGGAACAATTGCACGAGAGATGGTAAGTTCTAATTCAAACTTTTAAATAAATAATTAGTTGATTCATATATATCGTTACAAATTTCAGTTTTTATTTATAGGAAACAGAATTGGGACACACTCCCATTGAACCAGAGGTTTTTTAAGAAGACTCATGTCAGGACGAAAGAAAATGAGTCGGATCTGAATGTGTGGGTGGAGGAAAGAGCCAAAAGAAGTTTTGTAAGTTATTTAATATGAATAATATATATTAATAGTGAATATATTTATGATATGTATATATATTGATGTCAATTTTTATATTTAATATGCAGAATGACTTTCATCAGTACGTCGCAGAAAATCTAGATAGTTCGGTCCAATTGACACTGGAACTATCCACCCAGATTTGGAAAGAAAAAGTGGTAGGGGGGACACACAAGAGTAGATACTATGGTCTAGGCTCTCGAAACGATGTTAGACGACTTTGGTCAGGCTTAGAAGGTATTGGATTGTCACGTCAAGCCAAGGCACTTGATGGTGTTCAGATTGTTGCTATGTCGGATCAAATAGCTAAACTTACAGCGGCACTAGCAGAGTCGGAGCGGAGAAGAGTAGCTGAACAAGAAAGCATGAGTGAGACCGTTCAGAAAATCAAAGAACAAGTGATGAACCTTGCTCGTCGACCTACTACTTGGGCTCCCGATGACACCGACGACGAGAGTGATAAGGATGATTAAGTAGATCTTACTCCCTAGTTTAGATCTCTAGACATTTATGAACTTTTTGAAATTTTGAAACAAATTTTGAAAGATTTTACAAGTCTTTAATTTATAATTTAGATAATTTTGAATGTCATTTTAAGTTTGTTGTTTTATATTTTGTTTAGATTGTTTATAATTGTGTGTGTTTGATTAGGCTAAATAGTGTGAAATTAAATTGAATTGCATTCGCAGGTGGGAAGCAGAAACTGTCAGCTGCTGCTGTCAAAAATATTGCAGAAAAAGCGACGGACAACGTGGTTTATGTCACGCCCCGTGCTACCCCCGAGACGCGGACACGGGACCTAGGACCACAAGTGATCCCAAGCTAACCCTGCTGGCATGATCATGAGCATATAAAATATAATCTGAATAATAGAAACTGTGCGGAAGCTAAATCATAAATAAATCTGAAAAGAAGGGGAATACCCATATACTATAACTGAATATATCAAATCTGAGAGTTTAATACAAAAGAAATATCAAACTCAAAATACTAAGTTGAATCTAACTATGTCTGAAATAAGCCTCTAAACTGACTAGAAACGTTGGGACATGCCCCAACTAGGTCTAGCAAAATTGAAACTAAAGACTAAAAGCAATAAAAATAAACATGTCACTAGTCCTCGAAGAATGAGGACTCACCACTGATGCTACTGAACTGAAGATCAAAAATCGATCTAAGCGTGATCTGGATACTGAGAACCTGAACCTACATCACGAGAAGATGTAGCGCACGTATGCGTCAGTACTTGAAAGGTACTGAGCATGCAGGATAGAGTAAAGCTGAAATAACATATAACTGAACAAAGCAATAAAGCAATGAAATAATCTGAACATGATATAGATACTGAAAATACTGAATACTAAGCTAACTGATGCTATGACCACATTTATAACATGCTGAGACTGAATACTGACTGTACTGAAATATGGTCAATGCAATAGAGTCTGACTGAACTGTGGGAGCTACTAATAACCGACATAAAACCACATGAGCTAAATGTGGAGTCCGATGTATACGCCCCATCGAGAGGACCCAATATACCATGTCAGAGGTATAGAAGCATGATGGCGTGATCACTAAAATGATGTTGCCCACAGAGGGGACTTACACCTACGTGGCTCGTAGTTCTGGGACTATATGGGTACGCTGAAACCCTAGTCCAACTCGGTATTATGCTACTCCCAATGAATTAAGTAGTTAACTGGTTATGACTAAGTTTCTAATAGCATGATAATCTGATTTGGAACATCTAAATAATTAATTCATGATGATCTGTTGAAATTCTAGAAACCCTAGGTCTGTTCATAATCATGGAATCAAGAATCTGACTGAATTCTAGGGACCTAGTGGGCGAAAGGAACCCACTAGTGAAATCCCACATACCTGGTGACGAATTCCACGAAGAAATCTATCGATTTCAGTGCTGGAACTAAAGGAACCTTGCTGTGTTCTTGAACTAGGGTTCTTGACCTCTTTTCTCCTCTTAGCGTTCTAATTCTTCTAAGTTTGATTAATGATTTGACTTAGGTAAGTTCTAGTTATGTTTCTAGGCTTAAACTGATTAAAACCTCATGATTTAGGGTCTAAACGATGTATCTTAGGGGTTAAACGAAATAGAAAAAGACCAAAAGACCCCTGAATTAACTGCTGTCGGAGTGATCGACAGATTGGATCTACGGTCCGTCAATCAATCGACGGTCCGTCAATTGGGTCCGTAGGTCGAGTCTGCCCGACAGGGCTTCACTTAAACGAGCATAACTTTTTACTCGGAGGTCGTAATTAAGCAAACTCGGTGGCGTTGGAAAGGATAATTCAATTATCTATCATACCATAGGTCATGGGACACAAAATTCCTTTTGTGTTAAAAGTTATGACCATCTGAAGTTGACCTATCAATAATTTTCAGCTAACTGGCTACTGACCCTCATCTACGGTCAGACCTACGGACCGTGGATAGAATGACGGTCCGTGCTGGTCGACCGTAGTTTATTTCAGAGGCTGGGTAAGGGAAGTTTCGATCCACGGACACAGACCACAGACCGTGGTCTGATCTACGGACCGTGGGTCTGTCCGTGAGTCGGGACTTAGCCAATTTTTTTGAGTTGGTTTGGGGAGGGGTTGCAGTGCTGAACCACGGACCACCAGCACGGGACGTGGTCTGACCTACGGTTCATGGATGGTGACCGTAAGTTGCCCCTGCAACTTCTCAAAATCTGTATTTTGTTCTATTTCAAATACGGGGTGTTATGAGATTTTCAAAAATAAAATTTCCAGAAAAGCGACGGACTGCGTCGCCTTTTAAAAATTAAAAAAAAAGAAGTAAAAAAGCGACGCAGTCCGTCACTTTTAGAAAAGCGACGTTGTCTGTCGCTTTATAGCAAAGCAGTAGCGATGCAATCCGTCGCTTTTTGAAAAGCGTCGGGTTAAAAAGCGACGGAGGTGATTGCGTCGCTTTTCCGTCGATTTTGACCAAAAAAATGATGCAGTCCGTCGCTTTTGGCCGTCATTTTTTGACAATTTTTTAGTAGTGACATTTATGAACAAGACTCTACTAGACGTGGTTTGATACAATCCTAGAACCATTCTAAACTTTGTTCTCTAATTACCAAGTTTGTTACGACCCAAGGGTACCCCCTAGATGTAACATGGTGTACTTGACCCCGAAGGGATCTCATACAACCCCTTAGCATATCATAACATAAGATAATAGAAAAGTATGGAAAATTTAAAAACTTTATCCATACTATCAAAGCCATTTTCATAAAAGCAAGCAAAAGCCTTTACTACACTTTGTCTCAAACCATCTAATACAACTTTAGAATAAAACTCTTGGGACACAACTCATACAATAGTCTCAACATGAAAATAAAAGACATAAAGGAAATAGTGGGTGTTGTCCTCGAAGCTATGAGAACTCACCAAAATCTTCAACTCCTTGCAACTTCTAGAAACCTATATATCTCCAAGAGTAGAACCCAATCTCCAAACCCTACATTTGATTAGAATGTAGGCAAAAGTATGTGTTAGTACAAAATGTACTAAATATGTTAGCTAGCATAATCGTAAGAGCATAAGACAAGGGTTAGTCAACATAAGACATAATCCATAATCATATGAAATAACTTCATGAAACATAAACTATAATCATGAGAGACAATATCGTAATAATAAACAAAGTCTCTAACATAAACATCATATAAGCATTATTCAATTCTTAGTCATCTATACCATATTAGAACCACTCTCAAGTAACCTCAAAGAATACTTGTGCAATGCATGAATAATATCTCATAATACCACCCAAACTAAGTATTCCTTTTTGGTCATCTTGAACATAGTCTATATACATGGTCAAGTCTTTAAGCTTTTCTACCATAAGAGCAATATACTCCTAAGAAACCTCAAAGCACACTTGTGCAATGCATGAAAGGCATCCCATACTACCCATCACATTAAGCATAACCTTGAAGTCACCATATGCGTACTTACCATTCATTTGGTCTCATTCTTATCTTACTTCATATAGACAAGGGAACTATTACCTTAAGTCAATCATATCATAGAAGGCAACTATAGCAACAACCCAAGCTAAGTCTACACTATATAAGAGAACACTTCATAAGTAGCTTTAAGACATATTTGTGCAATGTATGAATAGCATCTCATACTACTTTCCACACTAAGTACCACTTTAGGCTATCATACATACTCACAGGTTGGGGACTAGTCCCTTTTTACTATTTGTCATTAGTCATTTAAGGTACTTCTCTATTTAGTACAAGGCAAGTCACAACACATGAATGGATTTTATTTCTCAATTCAAGGCTACCAAGGAATAACCCCCTAATAGGCTAGACCATGATATCATCTTACTAATATAACTATATTATGCTAAACTAACTACCTTGGAAGGCACACTACCATGCAAGTCCAAGCTATTCTAGGATGGGTACAAGTGTTCCATCCTAGCTACCATGAAGTAGTCCTAGTCCAACTAAGTCATGCTACCCTTACAAGCACACTATGATGCTAATGCAAGCTACCCTTATGAGAGTATGATTCTCAATCCTAAGCTACCCTTAGTAGAGTATAAGTCCTCTATCCTAAGCTACCCTTATGAGAGTATAAGTCCTCTATCCTAAGCTACCATGAAATGGTCTTGGCCAAACCAAGTCATGCTAACATGAAGGCATCCTAACAATGCTAGTTCTAGTTACCCTTAGGAGAGTATAGATAATCAATTATAGGCTACCAAGACTATCCCTAACTCAAGATACCTTTGACATACATCTTACAATGCTAAGTCAAGCTACCCTTAGAAGAGTATGATTCCTCAATCCTAAGATATCCTTAGGAGAGTATGATTCCTCAATCCTAAGCTATCAATCTTGGTCTTGTCTTACCAAGTCAAGCTATACATGAAGGGAACATGTGTCACAACTTCAAGCTATTCTAGATTAACTAGCTTTGATTGATTTTAGGTTATTAAGCCAACCTAGAATCATTCTATGTGAGAGAACCTTGGATCTTCTAGCACATTTATGCCTAAGTGTGTAAATGAGAAAACAATACACAACAAGATCACATCATATTAAATTTACCCCCAAATCCCTAACATTGATAACTACAAGCCTTATTCTCAAGCTTTACTTCTTACTATCATCTTTATACCGAGATTTCAAGGTGTTCTAATCATATCCATCATTAGTAGGTGATTCTAGTCATAATTGATCATAAAGGTTCAAATTCAACTTTACTAGTTATGATCCTTCATATTCAATAAAGTCTAGTTCAATTTATGTCTATATGTTCCTAACCTTGAACAACTACTACATATGACATTGATTTTAGAAGATCAATTCTAATTCTTCAATTTCACCTTTCATGACATAAACCCACACAATATCAAATTCATCAATTAGACTAGGGTTTACCATAGAAATCACATAAATTCATCATAATATCATAATTCAATGCTAATTCATTCATAATTAGGTATTATCCACTAGATTGGAATCATACCTAAACACTACCCACAATGTAGGAAGAAACCCTAGCTAGAGTTGAGTTTTGACTTCACAATTAGGGGAAAACCTAGGGGGTTCTATAGGTGGAAGAACCCATAGATGATTAATCTAACATACCTAAATTCAAAGCCCTAACCAAGGTTGAAACAATGGAGGAAAATATGACCCTCTTCCTTTTCTTCTTCTTCTTCTTCTTCTTCTTCTTCTTCTTCTTCTTCTTCTTCTTCTTCTTCTTCTTCTTCTTCTTCTTCTTCTTCTTCTTCTTCTTCTTCTTCTTCTTCTTCTTCTTCTTCTTCTTCTTCTTCTTCTTCTTCTTCTTCTTCTTCTTCTTCTTCTTCTTCTTCTTCTTCTTCTTCTTCTTCTTCTTCTTCTTCTTCTTCTTCTTCTTCTTCTTCTTCTTCTTCTTCTTCTTCTTCTTCTTCTTCTTCTTCTTCTTCTTCTTCACTTCTAGAGAGAGAATTATTTAGAGAGAATTTGGGGTCTTGGAAGAATGAACTAATTGACTTAGTTTAGGGGTCTATTAGGCTTATATAGGTGCTTTAATAACTAACTAACTGACCTCCCTTAACCCCTAACTAATTACTAATTAACCCCTAATCTCCTAACTTAAAAACTAAAACTTAAAAATTTACCCTCCCCTATGAAACCCCCACCCACGGACCGTGGGTGGGTTCACGGATCATGTTGCACACTCGTAGGTGCTGGACTGTGGCTAGAAGTTGCAGGCCAACTCAAGCCTTGACCCACAAGCAAGAGCTACGGAGCGTGGGTGGACCTACGTCCCATAGGTTCCATCCGTAGCTCACTAAAAAATGCAGATTTTGGGACTGTTTTGGGGTCCTCCTCAAGGACCCCTTTGGTTGGTCCTTGGGGAGTCGTGCCTTGACGTTCAAACCCTAAAACCTTCATTCTAAGTTTGGGAAGTCATTTTACAATCCTATCCCTCACATCAAACTCTAAAACCCTTAGAAAAAGTTCTAGAACTCTCTAGTCTAATTTACTAGTTTCCGGGGTATAACACTACTGAGTACATGTTGCTTTGGTACTCATGCGCGCTACACTTTGCATATGTCTCGTGATGTATGTCCAAGCACCAGTTACCGATGCTGAGATTCGAGCCTGATGGAGCTTTAGCTTGGAGGCAAGGGTGAACACATGGCATCCTGCACTTACCTGTCTTTATTTGTATTTTGCATTTTGAGACAAGTCTTGTATTTTGGGTTCACTTTTGTAACATACTCATTATTTTAGAAACTTTGTACTTGTGAATTCCAGGTTCTATAAGTAGGGGCATAGGCACATGCAAGTTAGGGTGTCTAATTGGACACCTTTCGTCGGGAAAAAAATATCATATATACAATTAAATTGATATATATACGAAGTGATTAAATAACATATTTTGGACACCCTTGACACAATAGATTGTTGTAGCTCAGTGGGTTTAGACCTTTTTAATTGGTTTTAAACACCTTGAATGAGTTAGTGATTGCGTGTTCGAATCTCACTAGCAAGTAGCAACAATCTTTTTAAAAAGACCTTTCGCTCACTAGCAACAATTTTTCCCCTTTTTAAAATGACCTCTTTTTAAAAAGACATTTTGTTCACTAGCAACAATTTTTTTTAAAAGACCTTTTGTTCACTAGCAACAATTTTTTCCCTTATTTATAAAGACATTTTGTTCACTAGCAAGTAGCAACAATTTTTTCCCTTTTTAAAAAGACCTTTTGTTGTGCAATTTCTGGACACCCTTCGTGAAATTCTTGGCTCCGCCACTGTCAGTAAGGGATCTTTTATTATATATATATATATATATATATATTGGTTTGCTTCCGCTTGTCCTTCTATCTTTGTTATTTAATTGTCGCTTCCGCTTTGTTTCTACCTTTACACTCATTACTTTCTGTTATGGGTTACGAATTGGTTTACCCACTCGTAGGTTATAGTATATAAGGTATATGTGGATACTTTTATAACGATGAATATTCAAATTTCGATTTCCCTTTTCATTTTTTTCCATTAATATGAACTACGACGACTGATAGTGGATCTAGTAGTGATAAACCTCAACCAATTTGTTTGAATTCTTATTATTTTTTTTAATAATGTGGCTAACTACCAATATGTTTTAATTTATATCATGACCACTCATGATATAAAACAATTATTGAAGTTGAATAATGATTCTGGCTCTAAACTAAACTGAAACAAATGAGTGATGCTAATTGATAAATATTATTTGTACAAGATATTTACATCAAATTAATATAGATATTTTTGTGATATTTTTTTATACATATATTTAGATGCATGCCCATAATAAGCGGGCTACCCCATATATTACGTTATTTTTTTCCTTTCCTTTTTCTATGACAAAACTGATCCCCTAAAAAAAAAAAAAAAAGACTTCACATTTTTCTATCTTCAAATTTAGTAACTCATATTTAACCTCTTTTATCCATGTAAAAGCAACCTCCTTTAGTGGGATCTTCAAATATAATTAGGAGAACCCATAGAAATTCATTCTAGTTGCATGATCCGAAAGGATTCAATTGAATTTCTGCGGTAAATTATGCCGCAGAATTAAGGTAAAAATAAAACTACATATAAATAAATTGTTAAACTTCTTTGAAAAACAAACATTTTTAGCAAAAATTGTTTTGGTATCATCAATGGCAGAGTTACATCATCCTAAGGGGACTAATTCAACTTAAATCTTTCGTCAGAAAATCATATTGTATTCCAAAAATAAGGTAAACACAAGATTTTTTCTTTTTTTTATATATACAAATTATTGATTCTTGAAAAAGATAACTTTTAACGAGTTGGTATATGTGACTCACGAATTGTTTCATATCGCAGGTCCAAATCCCAATCGTAACATTTTAGGTTTTTCTATCAAAATCTCCTTGTTAAAATTTCTGACATCGCCCAAGATGAGGCTAATAATTAACATAGGCATATGTTTCATGGTTTTGGTCATGGCAACACAAGTGAATAGTTTTGTGGGCATCACATGGGGAAGGCAACAAACACAACAATTGGTTCCATCTATGGTTGTTGATTTGCTTTTACAAAATAAAATTTCACAATTGAGATTAATGACTTCAGGATATGATATTATTGAAATATTTTCTGCCACTAATATTAGTGTTAGTGTTACTATGGGAAATTCATTTATGTATCAAGCAAATAGGAAAGACCTTGCATATAATTGGGTAAATGATAGAATCAAGGATCCAATCAACAAAGGTGCAAATATAGTGTAAGTAATTTATCATCTTTTTTTCTTAAAATCATTATTATTATTTGAATTATATAATTCTACTACTAAAATGGATCTATCTGAAATTGACTTGTCGAAAATGTTTTCGACATATGTGTCCTTTTTATTTCTTAGGGAACTAACGGTTGGGTCTGAACCATTTTCTAATACATTCTTGAAAAAAGCGACGAACTACAATGTGGTGCCCGTGTTAAAACTCATGCGAGAAAGTCTCGATGAGATGGGTTTAGGGTACGTTAGAACAACGACCGCACATGGCATGGATGTATTGAATCACACAAAATTTCCATCGGAGGCAGACTTTCGCGATGACATAAAAGTACAAATGATCGAATCACTAGCGGAGTTCAATCGGACCGGAGCTCCCTTTCTTCTCATCTTGTTCCCAATCCATTTCGTTAAAGACGTAATGAATTACACCATTGAGTTTGCGTTCTTTGATAATAATAGCGGGTTCAAAATTGAAGATGGTAACGTTACATACACGAACGCTGTGGAGTTAATGATCGATTCTGTTGCGTGGGCAATAAAAAAAGCAGGATATGGCAATATGAAAATTATGATAGCTCAAATTGGATGGCCTACAGATGGATATCCACATGCAAATATTAGAAATGCAGAGAGATTTCACAAAGGGTTATTGAAATTTATAACATCAAAAAAAGGGACACCAATGAAGCCAGGGCCACTTGACATATATCTTCACAGCTTGTGTGATGAGAATCAATTTCACAAGGTATTTGGTACATTTCAAAGACATTGGGGTATTTACGAGGCAGATGGCAATCCAAAGTACAAGATTGATTTCTCATTACAGGTAAGAGTGTCAAATGATCGATTTGAACTGAATTGCAATAACAATAATAGTGTATATGAAAAATGGTCATTGTGACAAAATTTCAAATATCACAAGTTAAACGCCATGACTTCAATTATATGAGTGAAAAGTGACTTAGTGAATGTTATCCGGATTTGAGTTAGTCAAAATGCAGGAAATTACACTCAATAACATTTAAAGATGACTGATCTTAAACTTTTGATCCCGGCTTGACATGTGGATAAATCTTCAAGGTCAAGAGTGAATAAAAAAATCCTGCTTGAAGTTTTTTCCATGAGGTAAGCGGGATCAAAAGTCCATATTCAAGGTCGGTTTAATTAGTAAATCAATGGTCAAAATGAATTGTACAATAAATGAATTATTGTTCAACCCTATCCAAATGTTACTTGGTTGAGATAGGTTAGACAAGGAGTCATAATCCATTCCCAAACCCTTACCAAAACTTTTTTTTTTTGTTTTTTTTTATAAACTAATAATAGAAAATTCTTTTTCGTTGTAGCTATGTATAAAATATCGAACAAAAACTATTTTTATTGGAAGATTTTAACAAGGTCTCATTAGTCAATTTGGTCACATATTTAGCCTAAATTAGTCCAACTTTTTGATAGACTGCACTTAGACGAGTCAAGTTATATTTTCATGAGTTGATTTTATCGTCTCTAATTACAGGGTCGCAACGAGTTACCTACACAAGCTAAGGGCATTGTGAAAATGCCAAATCGATGGTGCAAGTTCAATGGGGACACATCAAACGTGGAGTTGGTTAATAAGAACTATGATTTAGCATGCCAAGTTTCAGATTGTTCACAATTGGAAAAAGGAGCTTCATGTGATGGACTAAGTTTTGCTTCCAAAGTTTCATATGCTATGAATGCATTTTTCCAAAAGAACAAACAAGAAGTAAAAGCTTGTGATTTTGATGGTTTAGGCCAAGTTGTAGCAACAAATCCCTCTGAGACAAATTGTGAGTTTCCCATAGAGATATTGTCATTCCAAGATCAAAGGGTTCAAAATGGTATGATTTTAAGAATTTGAAGAGCAAAAAATGGAAATGAAGTTGTATTCCATTGTGAGTTTAAGTAATATACACTGTCAACATAAGTCAGATCATATCATTTTTTTGTCTGTTATGACATGTAACGTATCTTATTTTTAAAATTATAAATCTCACATAAATTTAAAGAAGTTTACATATATCATTTGGATGATCTGATGATGTAGAAATTATGTACCAATAATGTACGAAACTTAAACTCCATATGTTATTTAAAAGGCCAAATTGGACAACAATATCCCCAAAAAAAGTCATATCATCCATGTATTCATCTTTACTTGTCCACTATACTAAATATGGTTGTCTAACAATATTACATTTATTCAGTTTGAAAAATCAAGAGATAATTTACCATTTTTTGTTTATTTTACTCTTACTATTAAATACTATTCAATATCTTATACATTTTCCAAAGCATTACCCTATTATTTATTGTTTTTAAGGTATGTGTCAAGTCAATAATGTACAACTATTATTGGACAGAGAAAATATGACTGATGAAAATTATTACTAAACACTTAAACATCGCGGTGAAAATAAAAATAATATTAAATATAATATGGATGTGGTGATGTTAAGTGCAACGTGAACATAAACATTAATTTTTATCAATGTGGTGATGTTAAGTGCAACGTGAACATAAATGACATGTCACATTGATAAATATTTTTCCCATCTTTCAACAAAATGAATAACGATCAATATTCAAATATTGATTACTTTATTTTTATTAATAATATTAATTTAGTAAAATCAATACATCCGAGTAAAACAAAAAGCAAAAGAGTTGCGCACATTAGGGGTGTGTATCGGTCGGTTCGGTTCGGTTATAAGTATTATTGGTTCGGTTTATCGGTTTTCGGTTTTTAAATATGCTAAACCGATAACCAAACCAATAAGATATTTGTTATCGGTTTTCGGTTTATCGGTTTTAGGTCTTTAACGGTTCGGTTTTCGATTTAACCAATAAGAAAATGCTTTCAAAACAAATATATGACTTATCCAATAATTTGACGCGATATGCATACATCGAAATAATCATTCCAAACGGGACAACAAGGACCAACTTGTTGTATTTTGGTCATCACAACAAAGACTTGGTTAATTTTCGATCACCATAATATATAAAACGAGGTCCCCTTTATGCAATAAAGAGAATCAAATAAAACCAAATCATAGACAAAAGTCAAAACAGTAGCAAATGAGGCCATGCTTATGGTAACTAAATGAAGTTCTTACGTTATTT
>NW_006239010.1:322858-354509 GCF_000226075.1 Solanum tuberosum | reverse complement strand
TCGGTTTTCGGTTTAACCAATAAGAAAATGCTTTCAAAACAAATATATGACTTATCCAATAATTTGACGCGATATGCATACATCGAAATAATCATTCCAAACGGGACAACAAGGACCAACTTGTTGTATTTTGGTCATCACAACAAAGACTTGGTTAATTTTCGATCACCATAATATATAAAACGAGGTCCCCTTTATGCAATAAAGAGAATCAAATAAAACCAAATCATAGACAAAAGTCAAAACAGTAGCAAATGAGGCCATGCTTATGGTAACTAAATGAAGTTCTTACGTTATTTTTAAAAAAAAAACACACACAATTTGAATTCCCGACGTTAATCAAATTGCAGATATTTACAATCGTGCAAAAGCTAATATTAGTCCATTATAAACTAACTAAAGTAAATAAATAATACTAAAAAGTAAAACCTAAATGTTAAATTACTAAAAGTAGAGAGGAGAGTTAATTGTTAAGTAGTGTTAATTATTGCGTAGGGTATTTTTTTTAATATATTATATATATGTATAAATAAAAATTAAAATAGTAAAATTATTATATTCTTAATGGGTTAACGGTTAACCCAATAACCCAATATTAAAAATCAATAACGAACCGATAACCCCAACAATTTTTTTTTTGTAAAACCATTAAATTACCGTTATCCCAATAACCCAATAACAATAAACCAATAACACTTTTTTCGGTTCGATTTATCGGTTGGTTCGGTTTTTTGCACACCCCTAGCGCACATGAACAGAGCCTATGGCAATGTTTAATTTGACACACCCCTTAAGAAGCACCAAATAAAATGATAATTTTAACATATCACTTTTATTTATTTAAAGTCATCTGAATATTGAAAAATGAATAGTATACAATATAAGGATAAAATAGGTAAAATTAAAAATAATAAATTATCTCTTAATTTTTCAAAAAGGTCATCTTCTTATAATAAAATGAAAAAGTAAAAATGAACGAGAGACTAAAATAATACATCTAATTTTAATATAGAAACAAAATAAAATAAAACTGAATAGGTATTTAAGAGGAGCTTCTATTCTAGGCTCTATACACCCCAAAATAAAGTTTTGGGTACCTTATAAATATAAGATATATCTTTTTTATATACTCTTTATTACTTAATTATGGTAAGCAATATATAATTATATTTTATGTAAGATTATGTTGGTGTAATATATCTCAAATATAATAAATTACAATTAAAAAATAAAATAACAAAAAATGAATAAATAAATTATTTAGGGTGAGGCATGGATATATCTCGTTTTCTTTAAGGAGATTCAAGCTCACTGCGGCATAATCTACACCGATCCAACAATGATACTCTTGACTTGTCTCCGCTAGTATACAACAACCTAACAACGTCGTACAACTCAAGCAACTTCGGATTTAGTTGAAGAGTCCAAAGCTCCACATAAGAACACATTCCTTCAACATATAAATATTCTCTTTTATTTAGTGAATACAGTTGAAAACTTGGAAAATTTTCGCTGTCTCAACTTTCTCTTTCAGTATTACATACTTCAATATATTATTTCACACTTCTTATCTTTCTTTCATTCCTTTATAAAGGAATAAACACCGCTATTTATAGGTGAAAAAGCGCACTTCTATGTAATCAACGGGTAGAATGGGGGTACGTAATAATGTGAGTAGATAAATGTGATAGATGTTATAAGAAAATAATTGTCATATGAGTTACAAGAAACTAATGACCATTGGAGTTACAAGAACTAATGGTCATATAAGTTACAAGAACTAATCATCATCTTTTACCACAATTTGTACTCACTGTCATATGCACTTTATATTTTATTCTTTTAATAAAATACATATACACCAACATATTATATTTATTTAAGGTTAATTGTATTGATGTTAGCTCCATCAACTTATAACCTTAGATGCAAGCCCATAATAAACGGACATAAGTAGCCAATCATAAACGTTATTTGTTTTTTTTCTTACTTTTCTGTGAAAAACTCATCCTTAAAAAGAGAAAAACTTTATAATATCTATCTTTAAATCCCCCCATACTTAACCTCTTTTATCCATGTAGAGGTAAGTAACCTTCTTTTGGGATTTTCAAATATAATTTGGAGAGACCATAGAATTGAATATCATTTTGTGTACTATCAATGGCAGAGTTATATGATGATCCAAAGGGACCCAATTGAATCTTCTATCAGAAAATCATGTTGCACAAATAAGGTAAATATAAGATTAATCTTATTGAAAAAACAAAAAACAAAAACTTTGGTGTGATGACCAAGGTGATTCAAGAATTGCTTTATGTCGCAGGTCTCAATATTCCTTGTGGATTTTTTTTCTCGAATATTCTTGGCAAAAAGTTTTTGGTACCCGCATCTAGGGACAAAAAAGCAAGAAGAGGTTGTGTACCATCATCAATGCAGAGTTACATTATCCAAAGGGATTTGATTAAATTTTTGTCAGAAAATTAATCGCGCAAATTAAACAAGGTAAATATAGTTTTTTTTATATATATAAATTGTTAATTCTCTTGGGAAAGGAAAACTTTTAACTGACGATAGAAGTGACTCAAGAATTGCTATATGTCACAGGTCTGAACCCTTCTTGTAACATTTTTTTCCCCGAATCTTCTTATTAAAATTTCTGACATCACGCAAGATGAGGCTAATTACCATGGGCATAATGTTCATGATTTTATTCATGACAAGAAGTGTAAATAGCTTTGTGGGCATCACATGGGGCAGACAACAATCACAACAATTAGTTCCATCAATGGTTGTTGATTTGCTTTTACAAAACAAGATTCCAGCATTGAGATTAATGACTTCAGCCTCTGATATTGTTCAAATTTTTTCTGCCACTAACATTAGTATTGTTATTACTCTTACAAATAGAAATGTAAATCTTATAAATAGGAAAGATCTTGCCTATGCATGGATAAATGATAAAGTCAAGCTACCTATCAACAAAGGTGTCAACATAGTGTATGTAATGCATTCCTTTTCTTTCTATTTTTTTTACATTAATTTTATTTTATAGCCTGTTTGTTCAAGTTTTTAAGGGAAGCACAACGTTGAATATAGTCGTAGAAGTTGAAAAAAATAGTTTTTCCCAAAAAGCATTTTTGGAACAACGACCAAACACAACTTGTTGTTCTCATGTTGACAAGTAAGGTACTTTTTCAAATTGACGAGTCAAACGTACTAGTCTGTTTGGTCAGGTTTAATTTTTATAAACCAAAAGTATTTATTTTTGTTTAAAAGTGCTTGTTTTAGAAAGCTAATTTCCAAAAAAATAGGTAGAAAGTGTAGTTTTTCCTAATGAGAACTTTTGAAACCTTAACCAGGCCCAAATTACTGCACTAACATTGGTAAAAATGCTTTTGAATTTTAGTAGTTATGTACAAACAACTATATACCCTCCAAAAATACTTTTTTTTTTTAACTTGGCTAAATATGCTAGTAAACGGCTAAGAAGCAGATTTTGAAAGCCTGACCAAATAGGCTGATGTTAATCTTTTAAACTTTGTGATGATTTTATTATTTAATTTCCTCTATGTCCCTAATGTTGATTGATTAATTTCTTTAGGGAACTATGTATTGGGGCAGAGCCATTTTCAAATACATTCTTGAAAGATGCAACGAACTATCAAGTGGTGAATGTGATATCAATCGTACGAGAAGCTCTAGACGAGATGAACTTAGGGTATGTCTCAACAACGACCTCTCATGGCATGGATGTCATAACTATCGCGAAAGTCCCATCAAAATCAGACTTTCGCGATGACATAAAAGGATTGATGCTCGAATCACTAAAGTTCTTCAATCGAACAGGCACACCTTTTCTATTGAACATGTTCCCCATCCAAATGGTTAGGGATGTACTTAATTACCCCATAGAATTCACATTTTTCGATAACATGAGCAATTTCAAGATTCAAGATGGTAATGTCACGTACACAAATGCAGTGGAGTTAATGATAGATTCCATTGTGTGGGCAATAAAGAAAGCGGGATATCCTGATATGAAAATTATGATTGGTCAAATTGGATGGCCTACCGATGGATATCCATATGCAAATCTTAAAAATGCAGAGAGATTTCATAAGGGGTTATTGAAATTTATAGCATCAAATAAAGGGACACCACTTAGGCCAGGGCCAATAGACACATATCTTCATAGCTTGTCAGATGAGACTGAGTTTCGTACAAAATTTGGTGCATTTCAAAGACATTGGGGAATTTATGAGGCAGATGGAAATCCAAAGTACAAGATTGATTTCTCATTACAGGTACACATGTCAAATGAGCGATTTAGATTCAATTTGAATTAATAAACGAGTCATTGCTCACCTCTAGCCAAAAGAGTTTAACTAAATTCACAAACACACTTTTCATCCTCTTAATTGAAAAGTTTCAAATTTCACTGGTGAAACTCTGCAATAACCACTACAAGAAAAGTGTGAATTACATGGGGATTTTTCTCAGGATTAGTATGAAAATTTGCAGGAAAACAAATTTTCATACTAATCCCCGTGTAATTCACACTTTTCTTGTAGTGGTTGTTGCAGAGTTTCACCAGTGAAATTTGAAAATTCAATACGACAATGGCTACTTTTCTAATTACAACATTGAAAAGTGGTTGATGGGTATATATATATATATATATATATATATCTACCAACATAAAGTTAGTTGGGCTACGATGAACTAGGTCAAATAGACTAAACATGACTCATAACTTAACCTGCCCCAACTCAGGTCAAATTTTAATTTTTGTTTCCTTCATAACAAAAAAAAACAATTTTGACAAAGTTTCTCATGGATTTGTTTGGGCTACATACTTGCCCTACATCATCTCAATTTTTAGGTTAGTTGAATTTTGAACATGTTAAGACGAGCTGAGTTAATAAATGAACTGATGATTTACCTGCCTAAACATGAGTTGAGCAAACTCATATTCTTATGAACTAATTTTGTCACCTCTAATTATAGGACCGAGACGAATATCCCACTCAAGCTAAGGGCATTGTAACAATGCCAAATCGATGGTGCATGTTCGATGGGGACAAAAGTAACATGGATTTGGCGAAGAAGAATTACAACATTGCTTGTGAAGAAGCAGATTGTACAAAATTGGAACAAGGAGCTTCATGTGGTGAACTAAGTGATGAATCTAAAATTTCTTATGCTTTTAATGCATACTTCCAAAAGAATAAGCAAAGTGAAGAATATTGTAATTTTAATGGTTTAGGTAAAATTACAACAATAAATCCTTCTGTAGAAAAATGTGTGTTTCCCATTGAGATATTGTCATTCCAAGATCAAGTGGCTGGTAATGATATGATATCATTAAAAATTTGACTTTAGTGGTATCATGTGGAACATTCTAGAAAAAAAAATGGTATCGATTCGAATTAGTTTTTTTGTTTTTTTAAAAAAATGTTTCTGAGTAGTTTTGATTCTTTAAATTTGTCAGAAAAGAACGTTTTTGGTTTTTTGTTTAAAAAAAAAAACAAATATCGTAACAATTTCTATCGGTTAGATTTGAAAGAAACTATGGAAAAAAAATTAACTTAAAATACCAAGATCACAAAAGTGAAGGAATGAACTAATTGAGACAAATGTTCTAATTTCAATAAAACATTTCACCTTATGATAACCTAGAATGATGGGGGTATTGAAGGTTAATGAGAAAGTGTATTAACATTAATTGAAATGTTAGAGAGAAAATACTTTAATAATTGAAAATTGAAGAAAAAGTGTTTCAACAAATTCAAAGTTGGTGACAAGAAAAGAAATGTACGTAATAAGTTGAGTATGTTACGTTCAACTGCACGGATTATTAATTTCATCTCAAAAATAAACTTAGCGAGGTTAAACAGGGTTTCTAAGTTGGGTTCAATGTTTGAGTTTGTCTAGATTATTTTCAGCTATATTCTCCAATCAATGGTCTTCCTCTCGATGATACGATTGATGAAATTTTATTATAAAGGTTTTTTCAATTGAAATGATAGTATGATCGTTGCTATGTATTGAATTATGATATTTCAAATAATCTTTTTTTAATTCTCTAATCAAAAGAAAATTACTCTTTATATTTGATCTGAAAACAAAAAAAGATAAAAAGCTTCATACATTCATAACGATTAATGTTAGTCAAGAGAAGCAAGAATTATCATCTGATGCAAACACAATCCAAACAAAATTTGGATGAGTTCTAAACCAGAAATTAAGTAGCATGGAGAAATAATTTGGACCTCAAATAAAGCTTTTAACTTCCCTAAGCTTGGAGGAAGAAAAAGGGGTACAAATATGTATATTGGTGTCTTATATCACTTCTGGGATGACCTAGCGTGGATCGGATGCCAATATGGTTACCTTGTCACTATACTTTTCCCGTATTAAATTGGAATTAACATCGAACCAATTCAATAGGAGGAAAGTACTTTAGCTAGGTAACCATGTCATCCAGTACTGAAATCTATTTTAAAATGGTAAAAAAATGAATGATATTTCGCTAAAGAATTTCATTTTTAATATACTGTTAGAATTTTAGTCTCTTTATAAGACTTTCAACTGTGACCTACATATTGGATAATTATTAAAGTACCTTATTTTCCAATTAATTAAGTAAAAAATAAGATAATATTTTACCTATCTTGAAGTTTTTGTGATACAAGAAAATATTTTATTAGGAGTCCTTAGCGTATTCATATATATTTTATGGAAATATCCCTAGGGTTAAAAAAAACTTATAAGAATCCCTACTATACCTTTTTGTTAGAAAACAATAGAGTTCTTATCTTTTTATCCAGAGTTACAAGTTGGTGCTATATCAAATAAAGTGATTGATCTCAACGACACTTAAACAATTATTGTTGGAACAAGGTATATTCTAATTTAATATTTCAATATGTTTTTTTTATATAAGAATTTGATAAAATAGTTTTTTGATTATTTTTTTCAAGATTTTTAAGGGGTTAGGCATGGGTGTTCACACATAATAGAAAAATCTTTTAAAGATTGAGATAAACAAATAGGGAATCAACGTACGCAATAGCGATTCGATCGCAATACGAGCAAATAATTACTCTGCCATTTTCTTGCTCCTATATAGCTACATCACCTTTGTATGTTTTGCCTCCCAAAATCATGTGGATAACATAAATTAGTGTTATATTTAAGCATATTTAGGTTCTTCTTAATAGCAAAATGTGGATGACAACCTAGAATTGCCTATGTATAACACCTAGATATGCAAAAGGGGTTGTTTATGTTTGCCACATAATTTTGGAAGGCAGATCTTGCGAAGGTAATGTAGCTAGAAGCAAAAATGGTAGAGCAATTAGTTGTTTACACCGTGATTGATCACTATTAAATATGTCGATTTTTTATTTTTCTATCTCAATCTTTAAAAATGTATTCTATTATTTTATACAAATACATCTATCTAATTCCTTAAAAATCTTGAGAAAATTAATAGAGAAACTCTTTTTCAGGTTCTTATAAATGTTGATAAGTATCATCTTAGTCTCCAACCTAGAAAAAATATTGGATCTATTGAGAATGGGCAAAAAACTTAAGTATACAAATTAAGTACCTTAATTACTACATAGTAGTAATTATTATTATTTTGCCTATATAACAATAGTTTTTTTTTTTTCAAAAATAGGATTTATATTAAATTATTTTTAAAAAAAGTAGTGTAGAAATAGTTGGCCACGATTTTCTCATATTTCCTGATTTTCTCCAATTATTTTACCTTCCACGATTTACTCAAATTGGTTATATATTCTCTCACATCAAAAAAGGTTTTTTAACAAAAATAAAATTCTCTTTCTATTGATTCTGATCGACTGTTCGATCATTGATACCAACAATTTTTCAATTCTAATTCAACACAACGGACGATAGGACGCATCAGGTATTTGTGATAAATCACAATTGAATTGGTGTTTTTTTGCGTTCTTATTTATCACAAATACTTGATGCGTCCCATCGTCCGTTGTGTTGAATTAGAATTGAAAAATTGTTGGTATCCATGATCGAATAGTCATTCAGAATCAGTAGGAAGAGAGTTTTATTTTTGTTAAAAACCCTCTTCTTCTATTTTATGGAAGAGAATATATAACCAATTTGAGTAGATCGTGGAAGGTAAAAGAATTGGAGAAAATATGAGAAAATTGTGGCTGACTATTTCTACGCTACCTTTTTTTTAAAATTTTAATATAAAATCCTATTTTTGAAAATAAATAAATTATATAGGCGGAAAAAATAATAATTGCTATATAGTAGTAATTAAGGTACTTAATTCGTATACTTAAGTTTTTTGTCCTTATATATTATGCAGGACTATTACATAATTTGGCTGCTACAAGCTTCTGAAAAAGAAATGCACATGACAATATGCAGATTTCATATCGAAATGGAGTAATAAATGAAGAATTTATATGACATAAGTTCACACGGTATATATGCTAAATGAGGTTTATTTGGCCGAAGAGAACAATACGCATTATGTGCTTAGGCTATGACGATTAACTTCTATATTATTTCATATAATAATTATTATAGGTTATTTGCTTTTTGATTCATGCAGAAAAAAATGTTGGACCACACTACAATCTAAAGAAATTTGATAATTAGCCAAACCAACACCCAAGTTGGAAACTTTAATGTATATTTTATAATAATCGACGTGAGACATTGGTGTAAAACATATGCATAAAAACTAGTGTATTAAAAGCATGAAGAGAATTTGTACTAAATACTTTATGAAAAACAATTAGTGTGTGACTAAACTTTTTAAAAGTACTTCTAAGTTTATTTTTTACAGAGTGCTTTCCAAAAATAATTTTCGCTCCTCAACCAAAGCACCATTTTCTTCCAAAAGCTTGGGCATCCAAAGGGTAGCCACTAGGAATTTCCTAAGAGGTTCCGAAAAAAACAAAACACTTCACTTTTTAAAATGGGCGCTTTTGGCCTTCTTAAAGTTTGATCAAACATGCTATAATAATTGAACAAATTTTACAATCATTTTTAATTTAAAGAATTTTAGACTAATTTGTGAAAATATTCTTAAAATGTACTCGCGTGATAAGATGCTTAATTAAAAAGATTTCAAAGTATGAAATGGAAAAACTTAAAGTTAAACAATCATTAAATATTAAAAGAAAAGTTTGTATTTTAAAAAAGACAAACAAAAAGAAAATGTGTATACAAGAATACTTTTTTCAATTTATATCCGCTCTTTCTTCTTTTGAACAAGTAACAAATATTTCACCGTTCAATTTTAAAAATAAATTTTTACTTTCAACATATTGAGAAAAAATAATTATTTTTTATATGTTCTATCCTCAACATTAATTACTTATTTTTCAAATTATTTCTAACGATCTAAGACTATACGAAGGGAGTATAATTTTGAATAAAAAGGAAAATTTGGGCCAGAAGAAAATATATTTGGCCCAATAGATTTCGAACTTATAAGCCCAAACTTTATCTATCGGGTTTGATAAGAGCAATGGACCATTTCATTTGCTAACTCTCAGTTCATATATTTCTCCGGCGAACTTCTCGGCGATTTATATCTCCGGCCAACTACTCGGCGATATCATCTCTGGCCAACTTGAGTTGTAAGTCCTTCATCCTCTCTTTTTCTTTCTTCTCTGTAATTCCTATCCTCTGTATTTAGAGACAAAAACCCTAAACCCCCTTCAATTGCATTGTATGCTTCTTTGAGTTTTTCTTTAGCTTTATGGTTTATTTTTCATTCTCATTTGTGTTTTATAGTGATATTAGCTCGTAAATTGTGTGATTTTATTGATATGCCCTTGATTATTGTGAAGTTCCTGTAAAATTTTAGTGGAATGAGGAAAAAGATATCAATGTGTCAAAGATGAAATTTTTAGGCATAATAGATAGAAAAATACTCAAACTTGGCGTAAAGCTGGCAACTAAGGACTCCAACTTTGAGAATGCACATCTAGACACCTCAACTCGTCTTCACTTTGTAAGTCGAACACTCCAACTTACAAAATGATCATCTTGACACCTCAAAAATTTATGTGCCATGTCAGTGTTGAGTGTCCATGAGATAGTGGGGATGGAGTGTTTAGTTGTCAATTGAGAGTAAGTTGAGATGTCTAGATGTGCACTGTCAAAGTTTGAGTGCTTGCTTGCTAAGGTTGGCTAAGTTTGAGCCTATTTATTATTAGGCTAAATATTTACGATTGCTTGTGAGTTTGTCGTTTTTTTTTAAAAAAAGTTTAGAGGTGGTTAAAATTTCATTCATTTGCTGTCAATTTTATCCATACGGACACTTGAGTTTGAAGTTAGTACATTAGGGGCTGCAATAATTATCTTTTTGTATTAATAATACTTCCTCTGCCACATAAAATTCTGATGGAAAAAGATATTAAAGTTATGGTTATAGAGTTAGTTTACTAGAGAAAGCATCACGTCAAATCCAAAATTTGAGTAGTTTGAGGAATTTGAATTCCTGTAAGATGAAAGTTATATATAAATTGAGATGATGTTCAACATTTTGGGATGTTCGAGATTGAAAAGAGTGAAATAAGTTAGGATGGAAGGACTAACTTTTTGTATTACTTTAGAACTATAATGGTGAAATGCTTATTTGAGTTAATTAACAGATAGGTTTTCCCTACTGTTTATATACTGTCAAATTTGTATGTCACAAACATTTACACTTGTAGAAACAGGTTGACTTCACATAATGAAGTAAACAAACAAACAAAAGCTCTCTTCGTAAATGAATTGAGGGCTTAATATTCATTTTCCTTTTCTTTTCCAGGAAGTGAAGTTGGAAAAAAGCACGTGTAGCTTCCTGTGTTCACCTCCACCTTTGTTTGGCTTTGGCATAGCATTGTTCAAAGTTCTTCTCTTAAATTGTTTATAACTCATATCCTCTTCTATCTCTTTATATCTTTCTGGCTGTTGTCTGTGAACCGATTCAGTAGGACTCATGTTTGTCATCCAACTGCGGTCCCGTTGTTTATCTACGTACTTACATTATCTTCATTTCCTACCTGCTTGTCCTTTTTCTTCTTTCAGCTTCTCTTTTGCATCTCTATATAAGGCTGTGACCAGAAACTCTGCTCAAAATGGAAACAAAGAAAATCTTGTTCTCTTTAACTACCTTAATAAACACATTGGACTTTCCAATATCTAAAGCCCTGGCAGTATCCAATTGTCTTCACTCGGTTATAAGTGTTGAAAAACCTGATTTAGCAGTCCATTTCTTCAAGTCCATTGGATTCACAGATGTACAAATCTAATCCACTGTTCTTTTTATCCCATAAATCCTCATTGCCAATGTCACAAAGACAATCAAGCGAAAGATTCATCTATTTGAAGAATTGGGTATCACTGGTTCTGATCTATGTAAGCTTATTTCCTCTCATTTAAACTTGTTAATGCGTAGTCTGGAGAAAGCTATGAAGCCTTCCATCGAAATTCTCAACAAAGTCCTTGTAAATGGTACTGAAAATGGTGATTTGTTCCCGGTTCTGCATAGGTCTGATTGGGTTATTCGGAGATCACCTCACTTGTTCTGATTCTTAATATTTCATATCTAGAGGGCATTGGAGTTGTTGGGTCTCAACTACCGTTACTTTTGAAGAATCAACTTCGTCTTCTAGTTGTGCCTGAATCTGAGCTTAAAAAGCATGTTACTAAACTTCTGGATATTCAGTTTCCAACTAATTCAGAATGTTTCTACATGTCCTTTATACTCTAGGTAGTATGACCCATCAGACATTTTTGAGAAAATTGCAATTGTTTCAAAGTTTTGGTTTCTCCAAGAATAAGTGCATGAAATGTTTAGGATGGCTCCAAGTTTATTCTGAACTTCAGAGAAGAAAATAAGACTCGGACTAGAGTTCTTCTTGGAAACAGTGAAGTTAGAGAAGTCAACTTTAGTACAACATCATACTCTTTTGATGTTTAGTATGAAGGAGAGAGTGATTCCGAGATATCAAGTTTTTCAGCTGATAAAGTCGAAAAAGCTTATGAAGAAAGACCCAACTTTTTATGATATGATGTGTTTGACAGAGCATCTCTTCTTGGAGAAGTACGTATCGAGGTTTACAGAAATTGCAGAGGAATTATTGATGGCTTAGGCTTACAAGGGCAATTGTCTAGATTTAGGAGAAGAGTATGAGTGTTTTCTGGTAAATTTTCTTGCAATTTTTTTCCTTTCAATCCTGATCTTATAGGCATCGAAAATGTGTGGTCAAAATGGTGGCATTCATATTTTTATTTGTATTGTTGCCTTGATGAAAATGATGCTTGTATTATGTCAGAAGAGACCTAGAACTAGAAAATAAAGCTATAGTTTTAGCACATTGATCTGAATTTCTCCTTCTGAGTAGTTTCATGTCCTTTTACATATGTGACAGCTTTCAAGTCCTCATACAGTGAAGTTGTTTGGTTGTTAGTTATATAGCTTTTAGTTATGCTGGATTGTAAACTGGTAACTGAACATTGGTGCTGAATTTTAAACTACATGTCAACTAATATGTGACTGTACATGGTATTAGTTATGTTATGCTGGTTTCAATACATAATAATTCACTTCCTGACCAACAACCAAACGACCCCTAAGGTACAAGGTTTTTTTTGAAAAAGTGAAATACTTTGTTGATGGAGTAAAGTTTCATGTCTTAAGCCTTCTCTTCCTTTTGTCGGCAGGCATTGTCCAATGTACTCCAAAGTATAGCCATCTTGCAATTTAACAAGGAGGTGGCTTACTTCTTCACTTCGAATATTTGCACATAAAGCACCAACTAGTTTATGTAATTCTCCTCTCCTTCAAGTTATTAGCCGTTAGGATTACTCACCTCATTGGCACCCTAGGATATGAAGGATCAACCCCTTGAATTTTTGTTTTTGGCCTCTATTCACGTGTATACATCATATACTTGTGTGGACAACTACTGAAAGGGTGTGTGACATAACGAAGTTCGGCAACTATGTTGTTGTTGCGAGGCGAGGGAGCAACTTGTCTAAAGTCTTGTGGTGGACTCCTTCATATTAAGAGAGTGACTCAAAATCAAGATTCCTTACAACTTACACCAATAGCGTCACAGAGCAGTCGGATATTGGATCACTCCCTTCTCTCCTATCTCATGGATCACTTCCCGCTCCAGCAACTTGTATTAGTATGACTATGACTTAACAAAAACAGTCCATTTCTTGCTCCACATCTCCACAAATCTTGTCTAGTATGTGAAAAACTCCACAAACCACAAATCTTGTCTAGTATGTGAAAAACTCCACAAATCTTGGCTAATAAGTGCATGGAAATGTTTAGGATGGCACCAAGTTTATTCTGAACTTCAGAGAAGAAAATAAAACTCGGACTAGAGTTCTTCTTGGAAACAATGAAGTTAAAGAAGTCAACTTTAGTACAGCACCCTGCACTTTTGATGTCTAGCATGGTTAAGAGAGTGATTCCCATATATCAAGTTCTTCAGCTGATAAAGTCCAAAAAAGTTTGTGAAGAAAGAACCAAGGTTTTATTCTGTAATTTATTTGCCAGAGCATCTGTTCTTGGAAAAGTATGTATCAAGGTTTGTAGAAACTCCCGAGGAATTATTGATGGCCTTCTGGGGCCATTCTCTAGATTTAGGTAAAGGATAAACATTTTCCTTGCTCTCGGGTCAAACTCCAGCAGAGATACAAAATACTAAGTGATTTCTTCCCATTTATCCTAGCCTTTATGGACCAAGTTACCTGGTATAATTGTTGTTGGTGGGAGGTGGTAGGTATCCTATGGAGTTAGTCGAGGTGCGCGAAAGCTGACCCGGACACCACTGTCAAAAAAAACATGTTCCTTGAGAATTAATCCACATTTCTTTTTCAAAGTAAATTATGTTGGTGATCTTACTAGGTTTCAAGATGCCCTATTTGCAAAAATGTCATGCTAGTGTGATGACTGTCAGATTATACTGGGTTCTCTTTGTTTGGCGCTGTTACTACTCCATCCATCTATTTTTCTGACAATCTCCTCAACGATATCTATCTCCATCGAAATCTAGTAGTAAGTTTACTCATGGTCTCTTTCGCTTCCTTCCTTGGGATTCCTACTCTCTGTTTTTACTGATACAAAAATCCCAACTCCCTTTGAAATATTTTTTAGTGATGTAGCACGAATTATGAAGTGCAGTGTATGCTTGCTTCTAGGATTTTTTTTACCAACAATTTATTTGCATTTTCATATGTATTCTATGTGATATTGGCTTGTAAATTGTGATATTCTATTTATCTGCTTTTGATTATTGCAAAGTTTCTGTAAATTTATATTGGAATGAGAAAAATAATATGTATGTCGTCAAAGATGATATTTTTAAGAGTGATAGAGGGAGTAACTTTTTGTATAATCTGTGAACTTCAAAGGCAATGTGTTACTCCATTTGAGTTAATTTAAAAATGAGTTTCCGTTGCTGTTTTTTATCTATTTTAATTTATAGGTCTCAAACATTTCAACTCGTAGAGAAAGGCTGGCTTCATATAACACAATAGCTTACTCCTTTCTATAAATTAATTGAAGTGTTGATATTTATTCACCTTTTCTTTCCAGGGAAGTGAAGTTTAAAGAAAAGCATGGGTAGCTTCTGTGTTCCACCTCTGCATATCTTCCACTTTGAATAGCTTTGTTCAAAGTTTTCTCTTAAGTCCTTAAAATTCATATTTTTCTTGTCTCTATAAGTCTTTCTCGTTGTTTCCTGTGAACAGATTGAGAAGGACTCATGATCTCCATCCAACTGCGCTTCCGTTCATTATCTACTCACTTACATCATCTTTCTTCCCTACCTACTGGTCCTTTTTCTTCTTTCCACATATCTCTCTCCTCTCTATCTCAGGTAGTAACCAAAAAGTCTGCTCAAAATGCAAACCAAGAAAATCCTGTACTCCTCAACTACCTAATAAACACGTTGGGCTTTCCAAAGCCTAAAGCCGTGACCATATCCGATCGTTTATCTTGGGTCAGAAGTGTTGAAAAACCTAAATTGACTGTACATTTCTTCAAGTCCGTCGGATTCACAGATGCACAAATCCAATCCGCTGTTGGTACCGTCCCCCAAATCCTTCTTGCTGACGTTGAAAAAATACTCAAGCCAAAGATCCAGCTATTACAAGAATTGGGTATCACTGGTTCTGATCTGGGTAGGCTTTTGTCCACAAAGGCGATATTATTAACACGTAGCCTGGACAAAATACTAAAGCCTTCCATTGAAGTTCTCAATGAAGTCCTTATAAAAAGTACTGATAATGGTGATTGGTTCCGGGTTCTGCTAAGGTGTGATTGGGTTATTTATGGATCTCCTCACTTGAGACTGGTTCCTAATATTTCATATCTGCAGAGCATTGGAATTGTTGGGTCTCAACTATCATCACTCTTGAAGAGGCAACCTCATCTTTTTGTTACACATGGATCTAAGCTTAAAAAACTTGTCTCTGAACTTATGGATATCGGGTTTTCTACTGATTCAAGAATGTTGGTGCATGGCCTTCATACATTAAGTTGTATGAGTCAAGAATCTATTTCGAATAAATTACTGTTGATTCAGAGTTTTGGTTTCTCCAAAAGTGAGTGCATGGTAATGTTTATGAGGGCACCATGCTTATTCCGTGGTTCAGAGAAGAAAATAAGACTCGGACTAGAGTTCTTCTTGGAAACAGTGAAGTTACAGAAGTCAACTTTAGTACAGCGTCCCACTCTTTTGATGTTTAGTATGAAGGAGAGAGTGATTCCGAGATATCAAGTTTTTCAGCTGATAACGTCGAAAAAGCTTATGAAGAAAGACCCAAAATTTTATGATATGATGTGTTTGACAGAGCATCACTTCTTGGAGAAGTACGTATCGAGATTTACAGAAAATACAGAGGAATTATTGATGGCTTACAAGGGCCATCGTCTAGATTTAGGAGAAGAATAAGAGTGTTTACTGGAAAATTTGCTTGCAATTTTTCTTCAGAAATGCGTGGTGAAATAGGGGCATTCACAGTTCTATTTGTATTGTTGCTTTGATGAAAATGAAGCTTGTGTTATGTAAGAAGAGACCAGGAACCAGAAAATAAAGCTGTCGTTTTAAGCACATTGATTTGAATTCTCCCTTCTGAGTAGTTTCATTTCCTTTTACTTATTGTGACAACTTTTAAGCCCTCATACGATGGAGTCGTTTGGTTATTGGTTAGAATTATAACAGGTTTGAATTGTAACTGAATATTGGTGCTGAATTTTGTACTACATATCAACTAACATCATATGCTTGTTTGGATAGCAGCTACTGAAAGGGTGTGTGACATAACGGAGTTTAGCAATTATGTTGTCGTTTCAAGGTCTAGTCTTGTGGTGGACTACTTCCTATTTAGAAAATGAATTGGTTCCCAACTTGATTCGAGATCAAAATTCCTAACAACTTACATAAATAGCGATACAGAGTGGTTGTTGCACGGATCACTCCCTTGTTGCACGCCTCCACAAATCTTGTCTAGTATGTCAAAGGCTCCATTTTATAGAGCAATCAACAAACTTTGTAGTTCAGTTATACCTCTCAATCTTGTACTTTCTAATTAAACAAACAACAACATATTCCGTGTAATTCAAAGACTATCTATAGGCTTGATGTAAACATTGAGCGAGAGCAGGTAATAGCCTTTGTTGAACTTTCTATGAGTAATGTGTTATATTAAACGAATATCAAGCACCATAAGGTCCCGTAGCTCAGTTGGTTAGAGCGTTGGTCTTATGAGCCGAAGGTCGCGGGTTCGAGCCCCGCCGGGACCAGGAATAATAAATGGTGTTATTAATATTTATTACTTTTTTGTGGTTTGACAAAATTGATTTGTTAGATTCATATCAAATATTTGAAAGAAATGTGAGTGGTCATATATATTTTTTTTACAAACGTTTTATATATCATATTCAATTCAATATTCAGGAAAAGACCACATCTTAAGAGAGTTTAGACTTTTTACTTATCTTTTGTCCTTTCTTACAAGGAAGAACTTATTCTGATGATAAAGAATCGAGTATTCAATTACATGACAACCTATAAGTAGGAATAGCCATTAGATGTTTGGCTCTACTAGTAACAAGACCAAATTCCTCACCCATGTCCAAATCATTTGGTAACATACCATGTGGAAGTTCCCAATCAAAGCAATGAACCAATTGTGCCACGATCAAACGTATCATGATGAGTCCTAGTTGTAAACCAGGACAACTTCTTCTACCGGATCCAAATGGGAGAAGCTCAAAATCATGTCCACGAAGATCTATACTACTCCCCATAAACCTTTCTGGAATAAACTCATCTGGATTATTAGGCCACACCTTTGGATCATGCCCTATAGCATAGGTGTTCACTAATATTCTTGATTTTTTTGGAATAAAATATCCATCAATAGTGCAATCTTCAATAGATTGATGAGGGATTAGTAATGGTGCCACAGGATGAAGCCTTAATGATTCTTTTATGACCATATTTAAGTATTCCATTTTTTCTAAATCTAACTCCTCCACCATTCTTTTCATTCCAATTTTTTCTTCAGATTCTTTTTGAAGTTTTTTCACTATGTTTGGTTGCCTTAGGAGTTCTGAGAGTATCCAATCAATTGCTGATGCTGAAGTATCCATTGAAGCTATTAGCATATCCTGTTAACACAAATAGTTTAAATATATCCTTTGTTATATCAAAATATAATGAGAAGAGTATATTTGAACCAAAAATATAACAAAAAGGATATATTTGAACCGAAAATATAACGAGAGATATATTTATACTATTTCTAATAATATAAAGGTATATGACACTTTCCCGTTTAAAATAACATGAAGAAAAAAAAGAAGAAGGGGTGGGGTAGTTGGAATTATTAAGTGGACAAAAAAATTAAGAGGGTTTATGTCATAAGTCAAAAATATCTTTCATAAAGAAGTTTTATTGGTTACCAGAATTTTCAGATCACAAGTGGGAAAATGACTCTTGTGGATGAAAGTCATCGACAATAAAATATCTAATATCTAATGTAATCTCATAGAATAGGGTCTGAAGAGGATAAAATATATATAGACTTTATTTTTATCTAGGTAGAAAAACTGTTTTCAATAGACCTTCTGTTCAAGAGAAAAAGATAGTCCAAAGCAATATAAAAAAATAACGAAAAAATGAAACAGAAAATAATCAAACTTAAAGGATAAGAAACTACAAGGGTATGTAATACTATAACTAATAGTATGGTTAATAGAACAGAGAAATAAAGTGAGACAATATTAACAATCTAACTAATCTTCTATCTTAATCTGTGACTTTATTAATGTATAATGCGACGTCAAATATATTGATCGTAGTATTTCTACGTTCGAGATATTCCCTCTCCCCCTCTATCTATCGAAACACAAAAAAAATAATTATTTTAGCCCTTTGACGCCCTTATTTGGTGTAAAATTCATGCAACTTACCAAGTCAACGAAAAATGACACATTTAAAGCCCTATTACAAATGTTTAAAAGGTGCGATCTTAACAAATGACGATGTATATAACTTAAACATGCATAGACGATAGACAAAAACTTACCAATAAAATAGCTTTAACATGACCACGATCAAACTGAAACTCAGTTTCTCCAGATTTCATGATGTTCAACATAGTATCAACAAAATCCTTGTTGTTTTGATGTTGTCCTTTTTTATCAATCTCTTCATGTTCATCAATAATTTTCTCTAAAAAATTATCAAACACCTTGCTAACTAACTGCCTTCATTCTTCTTGTTAATCCTTGAAGATCCAATTTACCTAGAAAGGGGAAAAAATCTCCAAGATTAGGAGCTGCTGCTAATTGTAACCCTTCATTAACAACACTCTTAAATCCCTTGCCACCAAATTCCTCCTCTTTATATTTTTTCCCAAAAATCATCCTACAACTTATATCGACCGATAAACGTGTTACAATCTCACTCAAATCAACTACAATTTTTTCATGAGATTTTTTCTTGAGAGTTTCAATCAAAAGATTCAACTCTTCCCTCCTCATGGATTGAAATGAATTGATTTTTAGAGTGCTAAGTAGCTCTAATGTGCATAATTTTCGCATATTTCGCCAATAAGGACCATATGTACCAAAAGTCAAGTTATTTTGGTCATATGAAATGTATTTTGAAGCTTCATGAGGTGGTCTACTTGCAAAATTTTGATCATATGTCTTGAGAAATTGCTCAGCTACATGAGGAGAAGAAGCAATTATGTTGTCAACAAATCCTAATTTTAAGTACATAATTGGACCATATTTTTTGGCTAAATTGTTCAAATCTTGATGAGGGTTTTTGCCTAACAAATGATGAAGATGTCCCAAAATTGGGATCTCTTTGGGACTTGGTGGAAGTTTTTTTCTTTTGTTGTTTCTCCATAGCTCATGAAGGAGAGAGAGAAGAGCTACTACGACTATTGAAAATGTGGTCCAAAATAAAACCATGGTATAAGAGTTAAGCTCCTCAAGGGGATGAAAGATATATACACAGAATTATTTTTGTATATTTTTGTATAGTGTATATAGATTGAAAAAGTGTACCAAACAAAGTACTATTTATACACAAAATTACTGCATGCATTATTTCTTCTAACTAATACGTACACTCTAGCAAATGATCCATTCACGGATGACTTTATTTACAAAAACAAGTAAAGTTAATAGAATACCAAGGGCAAAAAATAAATTGAAAATATAGCAATAGCTGTCATGCAGGCATGTTGACTATCACTTTTATGATTATCCACACTTATATATTAGTAGTAGAAGTAGATAGTAGATGCGATCAGTTGCCCCCTACAATATGTTAGTTTTATTCATGTAGTAAGTATATGTTAGTCGGAAAAAAAAGAGAGTATATGTTAGTCGAAGTATAATAGAAGAAGCTGCAAAGCAAAATTATTGTAAACCTTTTTTTTTTCCCTTGATGTTCGGTATTTGACTAAATTCGGATTTTACTAATAAAAGTCGTGATTTTGTATATAGAAAGGTTTGAACCGAGACTTATGATTAAGAAAAAAAAAAATTTATCAATTCATCACAATTTTTATTGGTGACAAAATTTGACCTAAATATTTATATTATTTATGTTCTGGTTAGATCTTAGACATCAGATAGAAAATATTAATTTTATTGGGTTTAATTTATACTATGAATACTCCCTTCATTTAAATTTGTTTGTAATACTTTTCTTCTTAATCTGTTTTGCTTTTTTAAATTTATTATTCCAACTTTTCACATGAAATATTTAAGACCATAAACAGAGGCGTATCTAGAGGGGGTTCTGTGGGTTCACGTGAACCCATGCTCCCCTCTCTAGATTATACTCCCTCCGTCCCTTTTTAGTTGTCCACTTTAGAAATGGCACACAGATTAAGGCAACAATGATTAGCACAGTGAAGTTACAATTTTACCCTTATGACAACTTTTCACTTCAAAATTACAACCACTTATTTGAATTCAAGTGAAATAAATTGGAGGGAAACAACATACACTTTTACAATTTTCAAGAAGTGTAAATAAGGGTATAATAGGAAAAAATTTGTTGTCCTTTCTTGATTTGTCAAAATGGACAACTAAATAGGGACAACCAAAAAAGGAATTATGGACAAGTAAATAGGGACGGAGGGAGTAGTTTTTCTTTGAAAAAATCAAAATTAGGGGTCGGGTAGATGAAAGAGAAAATAGAGGAAAGGATTATAAGTTGAAGAATTCAACCTTTATTTTAATATTATAATACATAATGTTTGGTGTTTGGTACCAGTCCGATTAAATCCGTATTCGTGCGCTCCTTAACAAAGATGATTCCGAATCCGGGGAAACTCAAATCTGAAATCTCTTATTAAGGATAAAAGAATACTTACCACTCTATCATAACTTTTGTTTGTAACTATTATTCTAATTATCTATTGAGTTCCTTAAAAATTGTTTATCTTAACCTTATTGACAAAATGTAGAGTTGCTTTCCTCAAAAGTATACCTTTCGTTTGAAATTTCTTGGCAATTGAAATATTATTTTCTTTCTCAATTACCTACATTAAAAAAAATTCATATGTGTGTTGTGTAAAGGAAAGAAAAAAATTTATCTCAACTTTATTAATCTTTTCCTTATACTAAATGTTATGAATAATCTTGAATCTTATTGCTTCCGTTCCAATTAGTAAGATAGAAAAAGAAGAATTTTTAAAATTTGTGATTTGAAATAATCCTTAAAAAAAATTGTGACTATCAATCGTCTCATAGGGATAAAATGAAAATTTTAAATTTAATTATTACTAAATATTAAAAAAATATTTTTCACTGGCTAAAAAAAATATGTCATACAAATTAAGAGAGTATCTCAAAACAACTTTAGTTACTTATCATTTCTCTACCATTTTAAACAATACTAGGTGAGGGCGCTATGCTCATATTATGTACACATCATTAAAGCCTACTATAGATAAGAGGCTACAAGCAACCAACTCATGATTAACGTGTCTACTTCTGATCAGGATATTTTTTATATTTTATATAATTTTTATATTTTAACAAGATTGTACCTCAGTATTTTATAAATGTATTTATTTAAACAGATATTAAACCCATCATCTGATGCTTTTCAGCCAAGCTGAAATTATTGACTTTGTGTGGGTCATCATCTCCTTTTTAGGATGTCTATTATGTGCTAATTGTTTTTTGGAAATTTTCCATTTTTATTTATTTGTTTTATTTTTTAATTTATTATATATTTAAAATTTCATTAAAAAATACTATAAATTATAATAATGATAATATTAATAACTTAAAATATTTAAATTTGATTGGCTTTCGAGATTTCATTTATCCACATAAATTGAAATAAAGGATTAACATATGTCACGTAAATATTATCTTAAACATATTACAAATCATAGTAATTAATAATTGATTCTCAAAATTTTGTCTGTAATGCATAAATTGGGATAAAAAACATAATATATATTTTTTGAAAATTATAGAAAAATTATGTAATTATCAATTTAAAATATCTAAAATATATAAACAAATTGATTGACTCTCGAAATTCATATGCAACACATAAATTGAGACAAAATGAGTTACATATATTATGTAAATTAACAACTTAAATATTTAAAATATTTATAAAAATAATAATTAACCACAAATTATATCTATATATGTCACATAAATTCAAACTTGTTGGACCCGTAAAAGAAGATAGCCTTATGTGAGATATCCCTTTGTGAACTTTGAACCACATATAGTATAAGGATTAGATTTTGCCGACACATTTTTTTTCTTATAGACTATCAAATATAGTATTAATATACTAGTTTTTGCTTTATGAACAATAACCAAACAACGTTCCTAACAGTATTTTTTTTTTAATCCTTCAACCAAAGTTGTTTAAGGAATATCTTAAATGGAATAATAATTACCTTTATTAACTAAATTTTAAATTTTCAAATGAAGTTCTATGTCCCAAACAAAATTCTAAAATCCAAATACTCATTTTGAATTCCCACTTTAAATACATTTTTTTTTTCTGTTTTTGTTAGCTTCAAATAAGACTATTGTCCAAACGTCAAATATAATATCTTTTTTTTTCTCATAGTTAGAGATGGCAAATGGGGCCGGGCGGGGTAAATCCGCATTAACCTACAAATCTTCTCTCCACCCCACCCTGTCCCACATAGCATAATTTCTTATTTTCGTCTTGTCTCGGCCTGCTCTATTGCTATCCCTACTCATAGTCTCATCAATATGATTGATATTACAACGCAAGGACCCAGCCTCTTTATAAATATTTGCAAGTTAGGAAGCAAAAACACACAATTGATAATTTCTATATCTCATGGCTTCAATATTCTTACAAGTTCTTGCACTACTTGCAATACTATATATTTTTCAAGAATTACACTACAAATTCATAAAAAAGAAGCAAAAACTCCCTCCTGGTCCAAAAGGGCTTCCAATTATAGGAAATCTCCATATGATTGGCAAAAATATCCACCAAGATCTTCATAAAATAGCCAAAAAATATGGTCCAATAATGAGCATGAAATTTGGTGTTATTCCTATAATTGTTGCTTCATCTCCTCATGTTGCTGAACAATTCTTGAAAAAACATGATCTTGTTTTTGCTAGTAGACCAAATAATAGAGCTATGCAAATCGTCGCGTATAATCAGAGAAATTTGACATTTGGAAAATATGGACCTTATTGGAGAAATATGCGAAAATTATGCACGTTAGAATTGCTTAGTCCACTCAAGATCAATTCATTTCAAGATATGAGAAAACAACAAGTTACAAATTTTGTGACTTTTATCAATCGGGCAGCTTCTAGTCATGTTGAAGTTGATATTAGTGCTAATCTTGCTTTATTAAGTGCTAATATGTCATGTTTAATGATATTTGGGAAAGAATACATGGATGATGAATTTGATGAAAGGGGTTTTAAAGATGTGATTCAAGAGGCTTTGATTATAGCAGGTACACCAAATATTGGTGAGTTTTTTCCTTTTCTAGATAAGTTTGATTTGCAGGGATTAATTCCTCGTATGAAGAAATTGGCTAAGGTATTTGATGAATTTTTGGAGAGAGTTATTGATGAACATGTTCAAAATTCCAAAGAGGAGAAACAAACTAAGGATATTGTTGATACTATGATGAATATCATGCAATCTGGTGAAGCTGAATTCGAATTCGATCGTCGTCATGTCAAAGCTATTTTATTGGTAATTTTACTATGTTATAGTTTATAATCATTTTATTTATCATAATACCAATAGAGTTAGAAGATTTTTACTAGCAGAACACTTTTATTTATTATAGCAGGTATACTAGCAGAATATTTTTACTTATTATAGCAGGTAATTTACTCTCACATCTATTTAGGATTGCTATGCTTAGGTGACTTGATAGTGAAAATATCTAATTTGAGTCTTAGAAGAGAATTGGTAAAATCTAAAAGAAAATATAAAAAAATAAAAGATATTGAGTCCACTAGTCCTATTTGAGGCTTGGGTTCAATAGTCTCTCAAGTGTGTTTTTGATTATTAGCTTTAATTATTCTTTATTTAAATAAAAGAGTTTAATTGGTGTAAAAAAAATTTACACCATTATAATTATTTTATATGTTAACAGATAATGACCTATTTTATTTAAAAGATTATAAATCTCCTATATTAAGGAGACATATAAATTATTGACCTACTAATTAATATATAAAAAAAAGGATCTTTCTTGACGGTGTATATTTAACCATGTGAATATTGTTGATAGGGGAGGAACCAGGTAAGGTCGAGAGTGTTCATTTGAACCTCCTTCGGCAGAAAATAATTACATTGTTTATACATGGTTAAAATTATATTTTATGTATATATAATAGATGATAAACATTCTCCCAATTTTTTCATATGTTTACTTATTCATATTTTGAACCCCTTTTAAAAAAAAATTTACTCCACCACTTTGCAGGACTTGTTAATAGCTTCTATAGACACCTCAGCAACATCAATTGATTGGATTTTCTCTGAACTTCTAAGGCACCCAAATATAATGAAGAAATTACAAAAGGAGTTGGAACAAGTAGTTGGAATGAATAGAATGGTGGAAGAATCAGACTTGGGAAAATTAGAGTACTTAAACATGATAATCAAAGAAGGCTTTAGGCTTCACCCTATTGCACCACTACTCATCCCTCGTGAATCAATGGAAGATTGCATAATTGATGGCTTTAATATACCTAGAGGTTCAAGAATTCTAGTAAATACTTGGGCAATCGGAAGAGATTCAGAAGTTTGGCCCGAACCTGAGAAGTTCATGCCAGAAAGATTTGTTGGTAGTGATATTGATCTTCGTGGACATGATTTTCAACTTTTACCATTTAGCTCTGGGAGAAGAAGATGTCCTGGATTACAATTAGGGCTCACAGTTGTTCGCCTAGTAATAGCACAATTGGTTCATTGTTTTGACTGGAAGCTACCAAATGATATGATGCCGAATGATTTAGACATGACTGAGAAATTTAGTTTAGTTGTATCTAGAGCTCAACATTTAATGGCTATTCCTACTTATCGTTTGCATGTATAGTTGATATGAGTCTTGGTAGAGCGAGGTGGGTTAGAGTTTTTGCAGGTGCGTAGCGAATTTAAATATTTATTTATTTTCAAAATTCACACGGACTTGGGGTCGATTAAAGCTTTTGTGGGTGCATATATAGCGAGTTTAAATGTATTTTTTCACTATATATATATATATATGAATATGAATATGAATGATTTTGTATAAAAGGTGCCTGAGCAACATAAAAACCGTTTATTGATGTTTATAAAAATCAATACAAGTTCTTGCATATTGGCATGGTTCAAATTGCTTTTAAACCCCTAACTCTTAAAGGGTTACCTGAGACATTTTTAGCTACTGCTGTCACTAATTCTGAATATTCTCATATTACTCAAAATGCTGATGGAAAGATTTGTATTCAGTTTGATGAAAAAAGTGTTCCTTATAATAGACATTCTTTCTCTTCTGATAGAAGATTACTTGCCATCAACACATCTCGCCGATTGACCCTAGTTATGGTCCAGCTCGAAATCGTGCTGCTTCTTTACATACATTATCTTCGGTTATATCTGCTGATAAAAATAAAATTAAAATTAAAATTAATTCTCGATTAAATATTATTCAAACAAATGATAAATCATCTAATATTTCTGATAAGGATATTCCTTCTGCATCCAAAATGGATTTCAATCTTAATGATACTTAATGATGAATGTACACCAAATCGATTTTAGTCCAGGTTCACTGACAAGAAAGTACATTCAAAACGAATTTGCAAGTGATAAATGGAGCCAGTTTAAAACTTGGTTTTTGGACACTTACAACACTAAAGATCTGCATAATATTTCACATGAATTTTATGAAACTTGTGCTTTGCAAAATCATATTATGTTCTTCGTACCTTGGTTTATAACCACTTATTTACCTTTATTCATCAAAATCCTTGAACGATCTTATAAAGATGAATCAGGTAATATTATTAAGGCTATTTATCCGCCTTAGGCACCTTTTATACTTCCTAATAATACAGGGATTACTTTCACTGCTTTCCAAAAATTCATTGAAAATGATGTGGCTACAATAAGTATTAACGAGATTAATAATCTCATTTCTCAAAATAACTATTTAGGTCTTTATGTGAAAGTTTTAGGAGAACATATTAGTTCTCTCGATAATAAATTGGATGATCTGATAATTTTAATTGGTCAGATTAAAAATGATTTAAAACCTTCTGAACATGCTTCTTCGTCAAAACAACCTGATGTACCTATCCAGAGACCTCCTAAGATTCAAGATTTTGTCTTTAAACCACTCTTTGATCTTGAAAATCTTCTTGATAAAAAGTTTTCACAATTTAGGGCAAAACCCATTAGTTTATCTGAAGATTTTGCAGATGAAATGAAAACCACTTTTTGATTTTTAAAAATCAAGTTGATTTAGAAATTAATAAACTTCGTGGTTATCCCAAGAAGAATAGTGGTAATACTAAATATGCTCATCAACCTAGTATGCAAACTTATTATTATCCCAGACCAACCCCCAAGATGTTTTGATAGAGGAACGTGATTGGAAACAAACGAACACTTCTTATAGTGGAAGTGAGATTCATGAATGAAATCTCAACGGTTTGACTGATAGGCAATTGCCTATACTTGTTCATAGAATGCTTATGTATGCTACTATTTGCAAGAGTGTTAATAACACCGATAGAACTATTTGCAAGATAATAATTGCAGGTTTTACTGGCCAACTTAAAGGCTGGTGGGATAATTATATGAGCACGGAGGCAAAAGCCGTCGTAATCAATGCTAAGGCTGTTAATGAATGTTGACACCCAATTTTGGACCTCCACAATATAAATTAATCATTGAGCTTCTTAAATCCCAAATGATTTGAAATAGTTAGTTTTTTATAGAGTTCAAACTATTTTTTTAAGTTACTTTTAATTAATCTTATCATTTTTATAATTTATGAGTAATATATATATTTTATATAATTTTGTATATAATTAGCATATTTTATAAACATTTCAAGAATCGTCTCAAAAAGATTTTAATTTTAGTAAGTATTTTGTTAAATTAGTTTAGTTTAAATTATGGTTATAATTTTAAATTAATTATTTTATCTCGTTAAGATTAAGAAGCTCGTTAGTTAATTATATTAATTCGTCTTATTTAATTTTTAGTCGAATTCACTAGTTTATTCAATTTGGCTACTTTTTAATCCAATAGAGCTTTCCTTCTTCAAGACCAAATCAGGCCATTTTGCCAACTCCCATGATCCATTATATTTTTCCAATACCAAATACCCATTCCCAGCCCCAACGTCAATATAACATCATCAGCCCATTCTTTATTTAAACCCAATTCCAAAAGGCCCACCAACATACAATACATACGCACACAACAATACCCATCTGCCCCTGTACGTTTCTCCCTTCTTCTTCACATAGAAAATGATCAGAAACGAGCCAGCAGCCCAGTAGCGTGAACATACAGCAGCAAAAAGCACTGTTCCAGCAGTGAAAAGCACATGTGCTTTCGTCCTGGCAGCAACGTTTGTTGTCCTTTGCTCGCACGGGATGACGCCACGTCGAACACAAGGACGTTTGGATCGATCTGAGCCATCCGCGTTGCTTCCCTCCTCCGGATTTTGTGGGATTTGGGTGAAATGTCTACCAATAACAGTTTGGTCTCGACTTTGGAGGCAAGAATTTTGAATTTGGGGTGGAGGGGAATTCCGATTCTACCCCAAGCTTTTCGGAAAATTCACCCGCCTCTCCCCCCGAAAATTCATCCCTAGCTCTCTCATATATAAGCTTTCTTTCCTCTTCTTGGAAGAGGGGGGGTGTTGGTTTTTTTTAAAATTTTGTTCTTTGGATTTTACTTCTAAGAAAAACAACGGGAACACACACAGTAATAGACTTGGGGGAAGCTCTGAGTTTTGGTTTTCTTTTCTGACGCTCTCATCGAAGCTTCTTTATTGGGATCCGTTAGTTGTGGTGGAATCGTCTCCAGTAGCTCGAGTTCAAGTTCGCTGCTTCGGGAAAGGTATATAGTTTCCCCTTCCTTTTAATCTCACTCTCTCGTGTCTATTTTGCTTGTTATTTAGTCATTTGTTTATTTCTAGTTATCAATATAAATGTAGCCTGAATGGTTGTGTGTATATGGATGTGGGGAGGCTGGTTCTGGCTTGCTGTTGTTCTTGTCTTATTAGCTTCCTTTTTTCATGATATATTTGTGATTGGTTTCGAAGTTCTGCTTCGGTTTTAGTTCTGCTCTCTTGAATCTGCATCAACAGTTAGTGTCCTTCATCATTTTCTTATGCTAAATGTATGAATCAGAGTATATAGTTATTTATGATTGCTTTCGTGTCTCTATTACTCTTCAACTCGAGCATGTTTACTGGAACAAATCTGAGCTTCTTGGTTCGCGGGATGTAGTTTCAATTCGGAATTTCCGAAATGGCTTCATATCGGTTTGATTTTATCTTGATTTAAGCATGTCTGTTGTTTTATTTAGTACATCCAATCTGCCTGTTATAGGCTATTTCCAATGTTAGCTTAATCTGTGAACCTATGGTTAAAGCATGTGCCTTGTTTCAGATTATGCATCTTAATTCTAGCCTTAGAAAGCTTGGCTTATTTGTCATGATTTTCATCTACCTAAAATAACATTAGCCTAATTTTTGGATATTGTCCTAATTCTATTTAGAATCTTTTTTAGTACTAATATAGTTTTCTAATCAACTGATAATAATTGGTTAGTAGGTGTGCTTCTCAAGGCTTAGTTAAGATTAAGAGTTTTCTCTTATTCTAATTCTAGACACTATTTCTTTCATGCTAATGTTTTTGTAGTTAGTACAATTGAAATCTTTTCACCTTTATGTCATGCATATTTTTAGTTTACTGTTCGATTAGAAATATATTTTTCCAGAATTCAATTTATTCTCTATGTACACCGAGTCATTGTGGGTTCACTAGTGTATAATGCTTACATGCCTTATTATCTATCTTTTATTTTTATTTTTTTTATAATTAAAAATTAATGAGTTATTACTTATGTATTTTATTTATTTTTGTTGCATGTGAAACTTCATTCGAGTCCCTTGTGGACTCCCTCCCTCCTTGCATATTGAGTTGGGACACGGAGGGTCAATTCTACCCTATATTCGAGTCAACCAGCAAAACGAACATATGCAATGCTGGAAAATTGAAGAAATTGGGCCGAAAGGCCCACCTCTTTATTTTTTGAAGTCGTATTTTGTTGCTTTGGGCCTAAGCCCCCTTGTTATTATTCTTGTTATGTGTAGTCATTAGGACAGGTACCAAAATAGAAAAATTGGGCCAAAAGCTCATCTTTGGCACTTTTTAGTTCTGTTAGGACAGGTACAAATGGGCTAAAAGCCCCCCAAAAGCTGAATTAGGCCCAAGTACTGGCCCAGACGGACAGAAAACCAGACTGGGGCCCATCTCTTATTATTTACGTCTTATATTTGTTTATTTATCATTATTTACATACTTGTCTTTCTTTTAGTTTTAAGGATGTCACGATTCAATTTCCCTAAGGATAGCCATTCCGAATCAATTTTCTAAAAAATAAGTAACCATTCATTTTACTTGACTTTAAAACATATTTGCAAAAGATAAATGATTTAAGTAGGGTCTTAATATTTCTCTTTCCCCTCGAGATTACTTTAAACTTTCAAAATTATTTATTTTCTCAATTTGTTTAACATTTAGCCAAATAGTTAATTACTGGATAATCGCATATTAGCGGGCATTTCGGGTGCTTTCAAACCCTTCCTGAAATGCTAATATGAACCCCGAACCCTTTTTTTTAAGTTTTCATTAGATTCCTGTTTTAATCTTTTGAAAACAATAGTTTTCTTGATTTTTCTTAAAAAATTAAGTGGCGACTCTTAAACCAGTCTAATTATATATTTTTTTAAATAAAACAATGAAGGTATTGATAACCTAGGATTTGCCTTGGTAAAAAATAGAGAAGACGTTGTTTATACCCTAGTCTTAACTATTCTCGAACATTTCAATGGTAGATTTACCAATCAATATGAGATTGTTCGTTCTTTTCTAAATGGTCTTCGATGTAGGCATTTAGGAGAATTCAGGTGGTATAAAGACACCTATCTAAGCCGGGTAATGGAACTACCCGAAAACGGTCTTGAACACTGGAAAGCTAAGTTCATAGACGGTTTACCTCCTTTATTTGCCAAGAGAGTTAAAAAAACTCTAAGGAATTCGCAAAGAGCTATTCCTTATGGCAATTTTACTTATGGAAAATTAATAGGAGCTTGCACCCAAGAAGGTATTAATTTGTGCAATGAATTGAAACTCTCTAGACAGCTTAAGATTGATAAACTTAGAGAAAGATCTCAGTTAGGAGATTTTTGAGTTCAGTTTGGTTTACTAGATTCAGGAAAACAGACCAAACCCAGAGATTCTAGAGACTCTAATCCTGATAAACCTCGTAGGAAAAGAAGATCTAGGCGAAGATCTAGGGAAGAACGAGAAGAGCGAAGGACTCATCATAAATCTAATAGATTTACCAAGATTAGATCTAGGCGAGATCTCGCAAAGATTAAATGCTACAAATGTGCAAAATTTAGGATTATAGCACCAAATTGTAGGCTTGAAAAGCTTAAAACTCTAGAGTTAGAGGAAGATTTGCACGATAAGGTCTATAGTTTCTTATACACCTCTGGTTTTGAGTCCAATTATGATGACGATTATTCTGAATCAGGATCTGAAACTGATAAGCCTGAAACTTCTGGTAATACTCAGTCAGCAACTATAGATGCTTGTAAATGTAGAGGTGATATTTGCTCTTGTGAACATGATGAATTTTATAAATTACAATCTCAATTTGAAGATTTGAATATGAATACTATTACTTCAGATAATGTGATAGAGCTGTTAAAAGAAGTTACTGATAACATGTTACATAAAAAGATTATTCAACTTGCTGCTAATAATAAGGCTAGCTCGTCTAATATTGATGAAAAATCAAAAAATGAATTTGAATATTCTACTCCTTATTCTCTGTCTAAAGTCAATAATAGTCTTTCTAATTGTCATATTGTTATTCGTGATACTTCTTTTGATGACTTAAAAGGAGAAATTGAACAATTGAAACAAGAGATTAAATCTCTTAAACAAAATCAGATTATTTATGATCACTGCCTTACTCAGATTGAGTCTGCTAACAACAAAGGTAAAAATATTGCTGAAGAAAATACTCTTGAAAAACCTATTAATATTGATCCTAAACAAAATATGTTTTTAGGAATGATGCAGGTTGTTACAGCGCATAAATGGCATATTAAATGTATCATATTAATTGATAATACTTTCTCTATAACTGATGTTGCTATGATAGATAGTGGAGCTGACGTAAGGTGTATTCATGAAGGTCTTGTGCCTACCAAATATTTTGAGAAAACAACTCATATGGTCAGATCTGCTTCAGGACATGCTTTAGATATAAAGTATAAACTACCTAATACTTGTATA
>NW_006239010.1:284570-322575 GCF_000226075.1 Solanum tuberosum | reverse complement strand
TTTACAACTTGAATTATTTAGCATGAATATATTTGATACTTTGAGATCAACCAAACCACAACAAAAGATTAAATTAATATCTGAACAGATAGCCATTGATATTTGTGCTGATCATCCTAGTGCTTTCTGGAATCGAAAAAAGCATATTGTGACTCTTCCATATGAAGATAATTTCTCTGAGGATGATATCCCACTAAAATCTCGTCCTTGCCAGATGAATGCCGAATTGGTTGAATTCTGCAAAAAGGAAATTGATAGTTTGTTACAAAAGGGTTTGATAAAACCTTCTAAATCCCCTTGGTCTTGTACTGCATTTTATGTCAATAATGCAGTTGAAAAGGAACGAGATGTTCCCAGGTTAGTTATAAATTATAAACCTTTGAACGAATACTTGAAATGGATTAGGTATCCTATTCCAAATAAAAAGGATTTATTATCAAGATTCTATGACGCCAATATATTTCTAAATTTGATTTAAAATCAGTTATTGGCAGATTCAAATATTTAAAGAGCACTCTTATAGAACTGCTTTTAATGTCCCGTTCGGACAATACGAATAGAATGTTATGTCATTTGGTTTGAAAAACGCTCCTTCTGAATTTCAAAAAATTATGAATGATATTTTCAACCCATATTTGGACTTCATCATTGTTTATATTGATGATATTTTGGTTTATTCAAACACTCTTGAAATGCATATTAAACATTTAGACATTTTCAAGAAAATAGTTATACAAAACGGTTTGGTGATTTCTAAACCAAAAATGAGTCTATTTCAAACTGAAGTCAGATTTTTAGGACATCTTATTTGTCAGGGGAAGGTTACCCCTATTCAAAGATCGATTGATTTTGCTTCTATGTTTTCTGATGTCATTACAGACAGCACACAATTGCAGAGATTCTTGGGAAGTTTAAATTATATTTCCCCCTTTTACAAGAATTTATCTCATTATTTAACCCCGTTATACGATAGGCTAAAAAAGGATCATAAAGCATCTTGGACTGATAGTCTCACCAACTTGGTCAAGAATATTAAACTTCGTGTTAAATCTTTACCTTGTCTAACTCTTGCTAATCCAGCTTGACAGAAGATTGTAGAGACAGATGCGTCTAATATTGGCTATGGAGGAATATTAAAACAGATCAATCATCATGATAAAACTGAATATCTAATTTGATTTCATTCTGGAAAATGGAGCGATGTTCAGATAAAATATGCAACGGTAGCACATGAAATGTTAACTATCGTTAAATGTGTATTGAAATTTCAAGATGATTTGTATAATAAAAAATTCTTGATAAAAACAGATGCTCAATCTGTAAAGTATATGTTTGACAAAGATTTCACACATGATGCCTTAAAACTTTATTACACAACTCCGGTAGTTCTCCCGCAAGCTCACAATTTACAATACAAAAGAAGAGAATAAGAGAGAGAGTACAAAGGAGAGAGAGTGGTTGCTGAAAACCTGCTCTTTACAAAATAAAACAAACTTATTTATAGAAACTAAAAAGCATCTAGGAATAGTAGTAGAGGGTCCCCTATGTGGGTCCTAGAAACAGTATATCTATTGTTGCTTATCCGCTAAATCTTATCTTTAAGCTTTGAAAGGAATTCTTCTGCTTTCTTCAGTGTGCCTTCTGAAATTGGCCCTTCTGATTCATATGACTGAGCTTCGTGAGTATCCTCATTTGTTTCATTGTGCATCGATGAGTCTGATTTTGCGTAGTGCGTTATATTAAGAAGAAGATTTTTCTTGACTTCTTCCAAATAATTATTAATCATTTCATTCTGATCATCTTTATCTTGGTTAGAAATTTTTCTAGCCATATGTCTTACTGAAGTGTCAGCAATTATTCCTTTCTGAGGAATTGATTTATAATCTTGAATTGTCGTGGAAATCAAGTCCAACAGTTCTTGTCCGTATAAGGACTTTGTTTGGGGGTCCCTTTTCATTAATTTATCCCAAAAATTGTTGTAATAAGTTCGATATAAACAGGGGATTTGTTCTTCGGTAAAATCCACTGCTGGATCCCATTTATGAATCCAGGGAACAAAAAATTCTATAAAGAAATATATATGTTCAATTTGTTGCATATAACAAATGTGTTCTTGGTGATATAGATTGTTAAGGTCCGGATAAACCTTAACTCATTCTTTGTATAACTTGAGAAACGATTCAGGTAATATTTTTATCGTTGGCCCGTGGTATGACCACCAATTTAAAAACCAATTTGGAATAGGATTAACAAATATCTTTGCACATACTTTAATGAACCAAGTATGTTTGTGTCTCTCATTATTATAATGGAGAACTTTATTAAAAGCCTGAATATAGTCCCAGTATGTAAATTTCATAGAGACTTTGTTACAGCTAAACTGCCTTTCTGTCATCGAGGAAATACCCCAATCTTCAATAGGAATGATTTGTTTTATAATCATTTTGGAGAAGTTATAAACATTCTCACTGGTATTATAACCTGAGAAGTGCTGAAATTCAACACATGTGCTTATTATCAGCAGAGTTTCATAATATGACCGATAAAGTTCATTGAGTAAATACCGTTGGAATTTCTTCCATGGTTCTTCTTTTCTTTGCATCTCAGAGTTTTCTAATAGGAATATCATTTCTCTTTTCTCTATCTTTTCATATGATTTGATATCATCAACATCATCTTTAGCTATTGAAGCAAAAGTATTACTTTGCTTTTGTGATAAATATGCCTGTGGTTGGGTATATAATGGATTATTTTCTGAAATATCTTCCAGATGTACTGATGAAGCTGCCTCCTGAGCTTTTGAGCTTAAATTAAATAAACTCACTCCTCCTTTTTGTATAATTGGAGTATTGGATAAAGATCCGTATGACGATCTCGATGAACTTGGGGAGTATCTTCCCCTTCCTCGCGGGTTATTTCCCTTTCCTCGACCCTTAGTTACCCAAGGGGGTTCCATCCTATAAACAAAACATTTTGTTTTAGTCATCAGGAAGGTTATATCATTCATAATAATCATAGCTCTCATAGAGTGCTTCTTCCATCATATAATTGGCGACGATATCCATCATCATTCCGTCTATGATTCTCCATAATATACATTCCTGTAAATCTCTATTAAGAGGAACTACCTTTAGAATAGTAACTAAATCTTTATCAGGAAAGAAAGCTAAGAAACCCATTGTTTAAAAAGCAAGATATTCTCTCGATAAGAAGTCTGGGAGAGAATTATCACTTCCCTTTTTATAATGAATTTCAAAATCAAAAGGGCTTAATTGTGCTTGCCACTTGGCGAATATTAGCTTTGAGGCATCATGTTTGAACTCTTTGTCAAACATATACTTTACAGATTGAGCATCTGTTTTTATCAAGAATTTTTTATTATACAAATCATCTTGAAATTTCAATACACATTTAACGATAGTTAACATTTCATGTGCTACCGTTGCATATTTTTTCTGCGCATTGCTCCATTTTCCAGAATGAAATCGAATTAGATATTCAGTTTTATCATGAGGATTGATCTGTTTTAATATTCCTCCATAGCCAATATTAGACGCATTTGTCTCTACAATATATATATATATATATATATATATATATGAATATGAATGATTTTACCCCTATTATTAACTATTTAAATATTAAATTGTGTCATTTTAATTAAAATATTAATGACTTTTTTACTTAGATTAATTTCTAATTAAATATCTTATTTGATAATATTTATCATCAATCATCTATTATTATTATTATTTTAATAATAATAAGCTTAAATTAATAAATCCAAAATCTCTACATAAATTACTCAATTTTTCCTCTTTCCATAACTTTTTTCCGTAACCCATCTCATAAATAATATAGTTTATGTGGATAAAGTATTATCTTTTATGATAAATAAAGAAATTTAATAATTTCAAAGGGTGCAAATCTACATGGTTTATTAGCTTTAATTTTTTTTTCCTATTCTTCATTCTTTTTTATTTGCTTTAACTATTCATATTCATAACTCATATCTAATTATCTATTCAATTTTTATACTCTTAATATCCATAACTCTCATCTTTTCATATTTATAACCTCCAAATATTTAATCTAAAACTTTAAGATATCTTTGGTGTTCCTTCATTTCTATCTAATATAAATTCAACTTTTTTATTTCATGAAACTCCTACCAAGGTTATCATTGTTATTTTTATTCTATAGCTAAAGTAGATGAAGAAGACTCTTGAATTTTGATAGGATATGGAAGGAGTTGATAAAAACTCGGAAAATTATGTACTTAACTTTGTATTTATTTTTCCATCTATATTATTATTGAATACGCCCCTCATTAGGTGTTTTTGGTCATATTATTAAAGACTTATTTGTAATTGTTGCATTTTGTTACTTCATTACATACATGTTTTCATAGAATTTTAGTCATCCTAACATGTCTATAAGAAAAAATACATGGAACACACGTGCAAAGCACGGGTTTAGAAACTAGAACGATGATAAGGGGTAAATATGATCTGTTTAACGATAAATATATCAAATCTAAATTGCAAAATTGAGGGGAGTATTTGCCACTTTTCCCTTTATATATTCACGTATCATTATTTTTTTCAAAAGTTGCAGCAGACAGAAAATAATTATCATTACTCATTCTACTTGCAACGAAACAGTCAAGGCATCAAAATACAGCTAAATTCAAACAAATCGACATATGTTCCATGAAGATTCACAAACATGATTTTGTAATTGCTAATGGCAAAAAACTCTTCTTTTTCTACAACAATAATAAGCAGCGAGAGCCGCAATTTCCTTCATTTCAATTTTTTTGTTATACTTTTCTTTTAAGTCCGTTTAGAAAAGAATGTTTTTCTCACAACTCTTTAATTTCAAATTTTCAAATGACATATTTAATGTAATACACAAGATTAAAGTTTATTTTGATAAATTGTACACTTTATTTAAGATAACAGAATTCAAAATTCGTCTTTACTTTCTTAAATTTCATATCAAATCCAGACAACCAAATTGAAACAAAAAGAGTACATAAAATTGATGAACCAACAACTTAACAACAACAAAATACCCAGTATAGTCGTACAAGTAGAATCTAGGAGGAGGGGTGTACCCAGACCTTATCCTTACGTACCCTTAACATATATACATAGAATTAAAATTCTAACCTAGATAAACTAATTAACTTTCTGTCCCTTAACATAATATTTCTCCACCACTACATCCAACTTCATTTGTTCTCTAAATACGTCTACATAGTCATGCTACATGCCACTTAAGTCCATTTTCTCGATAGACGATGTTTCAGCAAGGTCATTGTAGACATTGAAATTTATTGCAAACAGTCATATAGCAAAGCGTGGTATTATTTCTTGATAAATTTAGAGATGGAATCTTCACTGAAGGCAATGAATAGTACCTGAGATGGTGATTATTCTTGATAAACAACTTTTTCATAATTACTGAACACACATAAATGACACATATTTTACCACTCAATATTAAACATTATACCTGAAGATGACTAGTAACTTACACTAGTGAGACGAGGTATATTCAATACTTCAAGTATATATCTCTTTCGAATAACATCCTGCATATATTTCATAAGAATGTGACTTTAATTTAATCACTACTATAATATTTCTAGATCAAGCCGAAATATATGTAAAATGATAATTTTAACAATAAGATAAAAAGTTGTCATATTTACATGAGAATAACCATGTTGTAAAGAGAGAGAAAAATTGTCATATTTATACCTTTTTATACACTTTATAACAAAGCCCAAAAAAGAGGAAATAAAAACATCAAAGAGTTCAATTAATATCATTAAGATTTTTTATAGTATCAAATCAATCAAAAAATATTTATAGGTTACTATATTTTATATCTATAAAGGAAAATGTGTGTATTGTAACAATTTTAGATTGAGAGAAAGGAAATTGATGTTTTTAGTCCTTAAAATATTGATAAGTTTTTGTTTTGATCCTCAGAGTATATTATTAAATATATTTAACTTTCAATTAATTAGAATGTATAACATATATTTTATCTTTCAACTTGTGAAACCTTACGAATTTAACAAAAAATATTAATTTGTAAATTACTTATGTATAACTTACATAAATTCCATAGTGTAAGGAGTAAATTACATCATATCCCTACCTTTTTTTTAATTACAATAATCTCTTAATTTTTACACCATCTGGATACATAACTCACTATCCATATACGTTAATGCTTATACATTATGTATCAAGCTTTTACGCTAAAAAGGAAAACAACATAAAATCCAATTAAAATCCCTTAAATTACGTTTACAGGTTTTTTCTTACTGTCAATCAGTCAGACGCAACTCCTTACAGAACCAACAAATTCAAAATTCAATTTTTTTTTATCCCTATTCATTGTTCCCAGTTCATCGAAGAACCATTCAAATTAGATTCAAATTTGTCAAAAATTTGATAAGATACATAATGAATAGTTATTGGACTAACAATTTCTTTTGTGAATCTCAGATCCACCATTGCAGTAGATCGATGAGATGAGGAAAAACTTGAAAATCTGAAACATAGTAGAAGGAAATCACAGGAAAATGTTGGTATGTTGCTTGGCCTTCCCTTCGTCCCCTCTCCATCGTGGCCACCACAACAAGAGATAATCAAAGAAGCTACCGACCACGCCAATTTGAGTATCATCCACATGATGCAAGCCTTATGGTTTTTGGAACATTGGATGGTGAAGTAATTGTTATCAACCATAAGAGTGAAAAAATTGCTAGTTATATTCCCTCACTTGGAGCAATGAATTGGGTTTATGCTGGCTCAAAATTATTGACAATGGGATTCAATCCCTAGCATTTCATCACAGGCTAGCACAATTCACAATTCAAAATTCTTCTTCCCATTCTTCCAAAAAATTCTCAATTTTTGAATCAAACTTGTCGACAAATTGTACTGGTACAACATGAACATTCGATCTTGTTGAGACATTCCGGAATATGGAAAAGTGAGGTGAGGTATGAACTATACAAAAGTGATGAAATTTTTGTTAGTCAAAATATTGGTTTTGTGAATCTCAAATCAGTCATTGTAGCTGAATTAGAGATCGATGAGTTGAGGAAAAATTTAGAGATCTGATACATCATTGAGGTGAAAAAACAAGAGTCAGGATTTTCCATGTATCCACTATGCATCAATACAATAGACAAAAAGGCTGAAGAGATGCATAACTTTGATGGATCATTCATACCTTTTATAATGTTGTGTAATTATTTTTTGAATTTTGTTTCCGAAATGGATAGATTTATCAATAGAATATTATTTATGTATATTGTTTAAATTAATTAGTGTTGAATTTCTACTAGATACGCTAAATAAGTAATTGTTGCCCAAAAGATGTTAGGTTTGAGATCGATACATTATAGTGTGGTAGTTGCTATGTATCAAATACAGTTAGTATAAATTCAAATTTACGTATCATGCCTAAAAAAATGTGTATTTGTTCATGCAAGAATAGAATATTGTGTATCCGATACATTCTATCATGTATGAGTTATATGATTAAGTAGATGTAATATTTTGTTCCATAAAATTGTGTATCTAACACACAATTTGTGCAATTGTGTTTGATAAAAAATTGTATTTAATATTACACTGTTTAAAAAACATAATTTTGTGTACATGATTCATTATTTTGTGTATCTAATGCATAATTTAATATATGTATTAATGTGCTCCATATTTATTGTATAGGATACATAGCTGCAATATCTTCTTATTTTACCTCAAACTAAACAAACTCTTGATAATAATATTTATGTATCACCATATTTGAATCTGATATATACTTGTGTGACACTTTAATGTATCATATAAGTTAATAAGTATCAGATGCATTGTATGTGTCAAGATCGCTATTAAGTAGTCATGGCATGTTGTTAATTATCATTTTCTTAGTTGTCTATCTATTATAGAAAAAGACAATACTGACAGATTCATATATGAAATTTTTTTAGGAAAAATTACTTAAATACACAACTTAATTTATCATATTTTCCAAAATTCCCTACCATTTAAAAAAATTATAAAAATTCATATTTTCCTCACTCTCTCTCCTAATCTCTAATACATTCCTCAACCTCTACACCCACATCACATAATTTCCCCAAAATCACGCCAACTTCCCCGAAATCACGCTTAACTTCATCAATTTCAAATTCTAAATAAGATAGAAAATTTTGTATTCAAACTTAGTAGTACTCTTCACAAACACGTCTTTATCAATGGGAATGGACAAAGATTCAGTAACGGTTCTGCCCTCATGAATAACCAGGAATTCAAATCAATATTTAATATCGGTACGAATACAATTTATTTCACATTTGAAGCCAAAAATAACTCGAGTTTGATAATTTTATCGATCCAGAGGGAAAAATGCAGTTTTTGAGATGGACTAATTCTATCGATTGTTGGGAGGAACTGAAGACACTAAATAAGGACATATGTGATCAATATAGCACTTTTGGGCCTTATGGAGTTTGTAATGATGGAGACCTTCCCTATAGGTGTTCTAATGGTTTCACAGCTGCATCACCAGAAGATTGGAACAAGATTGTTGATTTATTTTTTTTGATTTTTTGTTGTTCATCTTTTCTAATACATATGGGTTCAGATTTTTAATGTATCTAGTTAATTTAAGAACTATACATTAATTTAAGAACAAAATTAACTAGATACATTAAAATTTTGAACTCATATGTATCAGAAAAGATGAACAACAAAAAATTTAAAAAAAGTCAACAGACTTGTTCCAACCATCTAGTGATGCATCTATGAAACCATCAGGACACCTACAAGGAAGATCTTCATCATAACAAACTACATAAGGTCCACAAGTGCTATACTGGTCATATATGTCCTTATTCAGTGTCTTCAGTTTCTCCCAGCAATTGGTAGAATCAATCCATCTCAAGAACTGTATTTTTCCCTCTAGGTCAATAAAATTATCAACTCGAGTTGTTTTTTGCTTCAAATGTGAAATAAATTATGTCTGTACCGGCATTAAATATTGATTTGAATTCCTGATTATTCATGAGGGAAAAACCTTCACTGAATCTTTGTCCATTTCCACTGATAAAGACGTGTTTGTGAAGAATACTAATAAGTTTGAATACAATTTTTTTACTTTATTTAGAATTTAAAATTGATGAAGTTAAGCGTGAATTTGGGGAAGTAGGCGTGATATTGGGAAAATTAAGCGATGTGGGTGGAGAGTTTGAGGAATGTATCGTAGATTAGGAGAGAGGGTGAGGAAAATAGGGAGTTTTGTAAAAATTTTAAATGATAGAAAAAATTGAAAAATATGATAAATTAAGTTGTGTATTTAAGTAATTTTTTCATTATGTATCTGTATGTTAGGTTACATATTTTTATATGTAAATAAACCAGAAACATAATATGTTTATAGTGGATAATTTTAAGTTTTTTGCTTTAAAGTAAACTTGATAATTGATTGGGCGCGAATCATTTTTCTATAATATGTAAAAAAAATCAAAATTTTTATTTCTGGAAATAAAAATTTTTATATCATAAAAAAATAATATGATAAATTTGAAGAAAAGATAGAGCAATTGGTACCAAATTGATGAAACAGAAACGAATTGTTATATTAAAACTTACCGAAAAGAGGTGTGAAGAGATATAAAATCCCTTCACTATTAACCAGAGGTCTCGAATTCGAGTGACAAGGATGAAGAACTTCTTGTAGATCCACTTTATCTCCGTTAGTAAATCTACCCAACATGAATCTATGTGGATCAATTTTGAATATTGAATACCTAAAAGAGGAGAGAGTTAAATCTTAAATTCTAATAAAAAAGTTTTTTATGAGGAAGACTCAAACTTTCATAAACTAATAAAAATAAATAACAAAGAGGTGGATGATTATCTTATCTGATTTCCCAAGTTTATTTTTACAAGTAATAATAGAGTTTTAATAAAGTTAACATGATACTCTTGCCATTTTATTTTATTTGACCTATATTTTGAAAATAATTTTTTTCATTTTATGTGTTCATTTTAGCAAACTAAGAGAGTTTTTTCCTCTCATATTACCCATTGTATTAAATAACAACATAAAATAGTAATAATCAAATTTAGAATTTCAAAACATCATAAATAAGATTAATTTAGTAAAATACGTCTTTACTTAAAAAAAAAATTTAAAAGTGTGACAGGTCAATATAAGCTAAATAATATGATATGAATAGAGAAACAAATATTTAATTACTTTAAGAAAAATAAAGAAAGAAATCAAATCAAAGGATTTATAAATAAATATCTTATCCTTCGTAAACATAAATTTGTAATTTAATCAAGTTCTACAATTAATTATTTTACCATTGAAAAAGTTTAGAGTTTTACTATTTTATTTAATTTGTTGTTTGAACATTTAACTTGTAATTAAAGTCATAAATTGAAATAAAAGAAGAGATTTGTATGATTTATCATTATTATTATTATATTGTTATTATTATTGTAGTAACAAGAAAAAACGATTAGCTCATAAAACAATTAAAAATAGATGGAAAAGGAATGAGTAGGTTTTAACATTATAATCAAAATTATTAAATTTGCAACAGAAAATTGAAGGTAGAATCTCACCTTCGATTGATGGAGTTTCAAGAATAACTACATCTTTGCTCATAAGATATAGATTGTTGCTTCAAGGATCTCCTACTTGTACTTAATTTTTGAGGGTCAAAATATATATATGAATCTCTCTATATCTCTTTCCTTTTCTTTTAGGAATATCATTCCTTTTATAATGGTGTAGTGCATGCTTATTGTGTAAATTATTCTCGAGGACTCCGTAGTCACGAGAAAACTTGTTCTATAATTTCTTCCATGAAATTTCACGCCTTGAGTTTTTGTTTTGTTTGGTAAGCTATACCAGACATCTTTGTTGTGTTCTCGAGGACCCCACACTCACGAGAAACTCATCCTATAATCCCCCCCCCCACACATAATTTCACACCTTGAGTTTTTGTTTTGTTTTGTGAGCCACACCAAACATCCTTGTCATGTTCTCGAGGACCCCACACTCACGAGAAAACTTATCCTATAATTTACCCCTCGGAATTCACACCTTGAGCTTTTGTTTTGCTTGGTGAGCCACACCAGACATCCTTGCCATGTCCTTGGGACCCCACACTCACAAGAAAACTCATTATATGAAATTTCACACCTTGAGTTTTTCTTTGGTAAGTCATGCTGATGTACCACGGATTTACGGTACTTATCATGCTTTAAACTTGGAGTTTTGCATGTGTCTTGAGCATTTGTTAGTAGATTTGATGGTATTTAATTACTAGCTTGTATTTTGCAGGAAAACATGTTTTGACAAGTCAGGATGAAACGGGTTAAAACATCAACTTTTTGAGGTTGGACGACTTCACCTACGAGTCGAGACTTCTCTACGAACCGTAGGAATGAATCGTAGAATGCAATGATGGTTTTTAGAGCTAAGTGTTAGGAGACAAGACTGAACTACGATCCGTAGGTCCAAGTTGTAGGAAAGATCAAAGATTTTATGCTCCAGTACTTGGACATCGAGAAGTTAGGACGGGTCGTGCAAAGTTCTACGAGTCGTTGAACACACCCGTATAAAAGTTCAGAGATTTTACCAAGAAGGTTTTTTTGACAGAAGGTTTCTACGAGTCATAGGACCAATCCGTAGAAGGACTATCGACTCTTATTTTTCTATGTTTCCTTTTCCGAGTTTGTTTAGGATTATATGTCCATAAATAGTCATTTAATTCTCATTTTAACTGTTAGACAACTTGTGTTTTGAGTTTTGGATTTGAGAATTATTTTGGCAACCACTTTTTCATTTAATTCTTGAATCATTGGTTTATAATACATCGTTTGTTCATCAATTCAAGATTCTGGATTTCAATTGCTTTAATTGTAAGTTTATGATTTATTTTAACAACCTTAATATGAATTGTGATAACTCAAGCATGAGTAGCTAAATTTCACAACTAGGGTTGTGGGAACCATGAGGAATTAACAATGTAGACCTAATAATTAGTAATTTTTGAATAAGTGTTTATTCATGTATTGTTAATCTTTTCGCTTTAATTGATTTTTAATGAGGGCACACCTTATAACCCGCCTTATTGCTACTTTCCCGGCCGATCAAGAAAGTTACAAATGGAAAAAAAGATTAAACAATGGAGATCTGGTGACTACAACCGACATCTAATAGCTTGAACCACCTCTGCGATAGCTAATCTGGGTCAAGGGTAAGAATTAGTAAAGCACACACGCATAGACTGACCAAGTTGTCTGGTGAAATTTCCTATTTGGTCGACCAACCACTTAGGAGATACCTAACTTACCGATTTTGCATGTTAAACACTAGACAATGTTACTATTATAGGGTTTACTGTCTTAAGGACTTGTGGTAACACGTATACCCTAGTTTTATCTTCTTTTATCCGAAATCAATCTATTAGGCTTTTATTTTACAAAACTTCCCGTTTTATGGAAATAACTAAACTAAAAGTATAATTAACAACAAATTAGCCTAAGTCTAGACCTAATTCCTCGTGGGATCGACAATAACAAATTAACGTTAATTATGCTAGTATGTGTGTGTATATATATATGGGGTTCAGCTTCGATATTTTGAAATTGCCGTAAGGCTGACCAATCTGAGGATGTTGGGGTTAGGACTGATGCGGCAGAGTCATTTTTCTCGAATAAGTTGAGGTACTTTTGCCAATTATCCAACCCCGACCCTGAATCCACTGCCCTTCCTCCAGCGGAATTATCATCCATGTGCAAGCTCCTGCAACCGCCTACCAAAGCGACGAGCGAAAGAAGAAGGCAGATAGGCATTTCCAAACCAAAGAGCCTAAAAAGAGCACATAAGGCATGGAATTCAAGGTTGAGCCAATTCTTCCGGGCTGCCATGGAATTCTCTTTCATCTATGTCCACCATTTCTGAATTTAGACATTTGTTTTGGTTAGTTCATTAGTATGGGGTTGTATCCCTTCTTGTTTAGACTTGATTCATTCTTAGATGTTTTGGTACATTGACTTTCAGGTTCTAGGTTAGTTCTTCCGCATTGTTTAGTTCTTGTTAGACTTTTGTTGGAGTTTATGGGAACTCCCTATTTATTTCCTTAGTATTTAACTTGCTTCTGTAACTTAAATGTCTTAGTTTTGGTTTACTTGTTTGGTTTGAGTTGTAGTAGTGGTTCTCCCACTGGAGAGTTGGTGTGGATGCCAATCACGACGGTCTGGGTCGTGACAACCTACCAAAGCGACGAGCGAAAGAAGAAGACATATAGGCATTTCCAAACCAAAGAGCCTAAAAAGAGCACGTAAGGCATGAAGTAAAAAAGAACCTTTGACCATATATATATGTGTGTGCGCGCGTGCGAAATGAAGTTTTCTTCATCTATAAATAAAAGACTCTTTTACCTCCAACCATAAATTTGAATGATAAACTACAAGAAAAATAGGGTACGAGGTAGAGCATTTATGAAATGGGTCTTTTCATAGTTAGCTAACAATGGATTTAAATGATACGATACGATAGAATTTAAGTAACAATATAAACAAACATTGTATTTAAACAAACAATGCAATGAAATACAATACCACAAGTAACAACCACCCAAACAAGGTGTTAGAGATGCTTTGGAATAATTTTGAAGTAAAAATATGTGGCGAAGTAAATAAGGATGATCGTCATAATTATATTTTAGCTAAATTTAATGAATTATCAAGATGAACTTCTTGTTAAGTAAGTTGTGTCCAATATCAAAAACTTGAAGTGAAATGCATATAGTACATATATGTATACGTACAAAACCTACTAAAAATTTCAACAAATGTTAGATCTAAATCCATAATTTTACTAGTGTGAGTTCGTTGCTAGGTTGAACTCATTAAGTTCAAATCCTGGATCTGTCTCTCTAAGGGAGCAACAGTCTTCCGAACCAAAACCTGTAAAAGTAAATATTTAGATGCAAATCTTCGAAAAACATTCTCACGAGAAATCACAACATGATATTAGACATGCCATTGCTCGACGTATGTTATTTACATATCAATTTCTCATCTCCATGGCGTTCAAAAGTTGTTCGGAAACATAAGCCACAATAGACTCTCGGAAACCCTTTGTACAACTAGTTTAATGTCCTACATTCATATTGAGAGCTTTATTGACATAAACAAGAGCTAAATTTTAGCTTACATAGTATAATTTCTGAAGGCAAAACTCGTCGAATGGTGTACTAAGGGATCTTCTATTGCATCATTAGGCAGGCTCATGAAGACGGGTAGCCCAGTGTGAGCTTAAAACACGAAGCTGTTCAAAGTACTCCCCCAAGGCAAGTAAGCCCTGAGCTGCTTGGTGCGTATTCAGGATGCGGGACATCTGTTGAAGTGTTTCTTGGCGGAGATGATCTGCCTGTTTCCAGAAAGGGAACAGAGATAAGTCAGGACAACGACTCGAATATATCCACATCACAGATGTCCAAAATATAAACTGAATATACCACACATAAACGAGTTGACTAATTCACCACTTTGCCTTAGCCACAACTCTCCACTCGTGAAAAACTTACCTTGCTTACACCAAATGAACGAATTTAAGCTTAGCAGAAATAATGCTATCTAATCATTCCCTCGGGAATCTTAGTAGCTTTGTTGGTTGGTTACCTGAACTTTTAACTTCTTGGTGAGGGTTCGGTTCTCTAAGTGGTAATTACCTCCCCCATTTTCCCTTTCAGAGTTGAGTATGTATACTCACTATCTTTTACGGGTGCATACGACATGAAGTTTATAGAAATCACTTTGAAAGCTAGAACATCTATTGAAAGGAAAGAAAATCCAATATGCGATACTACCTGATTTACGAACCTAACAAGAGCTTCCAACTTCTCAATGGCAGGCCCCATCTGCGGAAGAGAGTAATTCCCTTCACCTAATCGGCCAGCTGCAACAGCCTCACCAAGAATCTGATGAAGTTTTACCATTCCTTGTGACAAGGCATCTTCTGCTTGCTGACACGATTGCCTGAGGTTACAAACCTCCCGGAGTTGTTGTTCTGTCAATAGCTCAGGATGTGGTGTGAGAACCTGTAAAATAAACTTGTATAAGCACCTTTCCTAATCGAAAACATTGAAGAACAAGACGATTAATTAGTCACGAGTTTAAGGAGAGAAAGTTCATATGTTTGGCGTCAATGATACAAACGTTTTCTCAACATATCCTAGCAATGGATACTAAAGTTCTAACATAAATATTATCAAATATTAGATCCATGTATGCTAAGTAGTTGTCCATACAACCGGTTAAACTAAAAATAGCCGGCAAATGTATAATATATGTATAATATCTGTATAATTAGTGTATAATCCATGTATACTAGTTAGGAAAAGTAAGAAATGAATCCGACCAATTATTCGTGTAAAGATCTGTAAATATTGTGTAAATTCCTTTTTCTTTTGAATAATGTACTGAAGCGTTCATTACCTTTAGAAGTTCGGATGGCCGAAACCCCCCAATCCACATAAAAAAGCGTTCTGCTGATGTCTTCCACATGCCAGACATGATATATAGGACATCAGCTTTAGCAGCCGTAGCCTTAACGCGGAAGAGCTCAAAGTAGTGGTTCAGGCAACCATCAACGATAATGCGTAATTCCGCTTCACTAATTTGAGAATGATGCAGAGCATTCCTTAAATCATTTGTTTGTCTATTTTGCTCTTCCACCCACTGACCATACTCCGTATCAAATACAGCAGTTCCTGCAGATTCGAGAAGTTAGAGAAAGTTCAAAGAGAGGAAATTGCTCTAGCTTCGGTCTTATCTAACACACATTTTACTAATGATTTTCAGTGTGATCAGAACTGCTATATTGCTCAGATTCTTTAAAAATGTCACCATGTGTGTGTCGGATCCTCCAAGAGAGCACATATTTGGAGGAGCTGACACAGGTGCAGTAGCATTTCAGGAGAGTCCAAGCAACATGACGTACTTGATAAGTAGAATAAATAGGATGAATAAAAAGGGTAGCTCAATGCACTAAGCTCTGAATACGCGAGGAGTCCGGGGAAGAGCCGGACCTCAAGGGTCTATGGTACACAGTCTTGCCCCGCTTTTCTGCAAGAGGTTGTTTCCACCGCTCAACCCCGTGACCTTTCGGTCACATGGCAGCAACTTTACCAGTTACACATGATTAATGAAGATAATAAATATGGATAAAAAGAAACCGATATCTTACTGAAATACATGTAAAATAATCCGGTAAGAACCAAATTCATTTCTATAGGTTCTCTAGTCCGTAAGTCTTATTTACAGATAAAGCAGAACAATGTTATCATTTTTATGTTTAATCTGACTAAAGTGCATCGGCATAATTCAATCGCTCCGGCAGATTTGAGCATGAAATTTGATTAAGTACATGACAAGTTGACAACACGTTGTGAACCAACAAACCTGAGCTAGCAGTTCCAGAGTAACTTAGCTGGCTAGCATCTAAACCAGCACCTACATGCAGACCCTGTAGCAAAATGTTCGTTAATTTGTTAGATTTCTTTTTCATCCTAAAATGTAAAACGATGTGACATTAATCACCGGAAAAGGATCAAAATCTCAGCTTCATAAATTAAAAAAAAATACAGAAATTATCCCTTTACCTGTTTTCTGGCCCGATCTAGTTCTTGTTCCAATTGAATCAGCTTCAATTTACTATTTTCTAACTGCTGAACATAGGCCTGAGTAACAGAATGTAAACTCGGAAAATTAGTGACTTGATCAGAACATCAAATCGTCTGGTTCGATAAGAAAGAGTAAAATGCTGCATAATAAAATTAGAAAAACTCAAGGAATACCTTCTTCCGCAAACGGCTTTTACGAGCAGCCTCACGGTTTTGAGCAAGACGTCTAAGTACCTGCATATCAGGCTTGGACATAAATTTTACTGCAACAGAAATTTTATACTTTTGACGTCTCATTTCCGACAAAAGAATAATAGAAAAAGGAACAAGAACCTTAATAAAATAGACAGAAGGTATAAACAAAAGTTCTTGTGTGAAAGCAAGAAGCCGAAAAAATGTAAATTGGAATATTTCCCAACATGTCAATGAAAATAAAGAACCTCTGAAGCAAAAGTTGTGCAGTTGCATCTAATCTGTCTCCCCTACCTCTCCTGTATATTTCTTCTACGATTATTTTACGTGTTTGTCTTTCGTAAAACTGAGACCCTTTACAACAGCTAGGATTAACTAATTGGTCTAGTCGAACCGTCACTTCAGGATTTCCAGTCTGATACCTTTCCATTACGTTGCCCTCAAATGCACACTTTCTATATATTTGTCTCCGTCCAATCAGAGACATCCATGCCATAGAGAATCAGGCTCGGGAAACCAAGACTAGGGACCACTCTCCCTGCTTGCTTCCTGCCTCATTGCTCAATTTTCTCCACTAACAATTCACATGGGAAGTACTCCGTAAATGTGGGCATCTAAATCCTGAATGTCGAAACCTCAAAGATCACAGCTTAAAACATATATAACCATGCGAGGAACCGTTATTTATTTGAAAAACCAGAGACAATGTCTCCTAATTCTGTTTTTGCTAGAAAGGGAGCTAAACATCCGAAACTACGAATTAATCAACTCTGTACACCTCATGCCAAAAGTCATTTAGATTCATGAGAACGGCCTAACAAACAAAACGTTCATTTAAGATCACTATTCTAGATATGAGATTATAAGAACAAGAACATATCTTTACCTTCTCAATGGGTTTACTTGTTTCCGCTTCATATCTATTAGAAGTCCCTACTGTTCCATGCGAAGTATCTTCTGTCTAGACACGTAACTATATTGATCAGTACAATCTGCTGCATAACTAAAACAGAGAATTTTTATTTTTTTTTCTTTATCGATAAAGCTAAATAACGGGTGATCGAAAGAGATTGAGAAGAGAAAAGGCAAAAAAGAAGCATACCTCAATCATAATAGGGATCTGGTCCTCTAGGCATTTCTCAACTTCTAGAATCATGGTTGCCGATGTACTCGGACAACTAGCATTGAAATCATCCCACATGCCCATTTGATGGATCGGCTCACATATGCCCATCCTTCTTGAGGCAACAAACGGAGTGTATGTTGAAGAATTCATTTGTACGGACTGACATTTAAAAGACACAAGTCAGCTATCACTGACATGAAAATCAACAAGCAGCAAAGACTAATCGCATCGAATCATATAAAGCATGAGAAAAGATACATGAAATGAACTTTATCTAGCTTTCCATACACAATTTAGCATTGATGTAGATGGGTAGCTAACACTTTCCGCAAATTGACAATAGCAACTTTGTAATAGAGCTTGTGAGAAAGACACATCTCGTAACATATAGTCATTAAGCACTAGATTTGGAGGTAATGGATCGACAAACAAAACACTATAGTCAGATCTATGTACCACATTCAACTCATGATATTATCAAAATCCATGTTATTTACTCTCGACTATAGCTAATATGAAGAATGTGCCTTATAATCTATCACACGCCACTTCTTAGAACATTCCCCTTAATGTCATATTTCAACAGGATTTGATCATCATAACACGTCCACACGGGAAATTGACTGAAAGCTTTCCTAATAATCTTAATCTACGACACATTGCTGCAACAGGACTACAAATAAGCAAGTTCTTGTACAAGTAAGAAGTGCAGGCATCGAATTCCAGTAGCTTTTCGATATCTAATTCAAGATTTCAAGGCATTACGAACAACTTTTATAGCCTTTTTCACCTCTCTGTATTATTAGCATATACCAACAGTCTTAAACTACATATCGATAAATGGGGCAAAAATAAATGTAGAAAACAAGGTTTGGAAACACCAATAAGCAAACCAAGAAGCTAAAAATTATTAAAAGATTTAATCTTTTTCATCTTAAAGGGCTCAAAACATTATATCTATATACACCAATCATCAATTTACTACAACAAAAACATACACAGTGTAATCCTACTAAGTCGTGAGGTCTGGGGAAGGTAAGGTATACGCAGACTTTACTCCTAGCTTCACGAGGTAAGGTAGAGAAACTGTTTCCGAAACACTCTATGCTGAAGTCAATCAACAATTTACTAATTTCTAGCTAAAAACTCTTGCAATTAGCACATGAATTAATTCAACAACATCAAAAAAAAAAAGATTCCAACTTTTTCAAAGAAAAGGATAAAACTTCAAGAAACAATCAAATTAACTTCACTTTAAGCCCTTTTGACTTTAATTAAATGCTAAAATAAGTTCTTTTTTTTCTTTTCCAAAAATAAACCAAACAAAAACAGTAGAAAGAGAGAAAGATGAAACCTTTTAAGGCCAACAGCAAAATCTCAGCTCAACTGAAAAACCCAAATGAATTCAATTTTGTGAGAAGAAGATAAAGAAAATCTTATCAAGATTCAATTTTGAATCAAATTAATGGTAGAAAAATCCTAATATTTACACTTCTTGATATACCCAAACAAAAAAAAAATCATGTGTGTGCACCATCACAACTTATTATAATTTTGCACATATACATACACATTATATATACACACACATTATATCTATATAATTCTATGTGTGTGGGGGGTGGGGTTAATGGGTAATGGGTATCCATATATATATATATATACTCTATTAATTTAACTATATAGAAATATGTTAGTGGTATTAACTTATGTATTATTGGGTACCTACAGTCTATCAAGATTAGAATTTTAGGATGCTAACTTGTCATATTCCCACTACTATAAACTATAATATACCCACTACTACAATTCATAATCAATGTCTCGTATTTGAGCTTTAGAAATTAAAAAAATCATAATAAAATACGTTTTTTTTACTTGTTATATGAATCTGAATAGGTTGGAAGATCTCTAATACGATATATTAGACATCGAATGAGAAATAAAATTTTAAAAAATATCAAATATACCTATGAATTATTAAATATAATGTAATTGTCCCCATTTACTTTTTGACAAATGGCCTTATCACTAGCCAGGTAGAGCTGATATGTTTTTTTAACATTGAAAATAGATCAATTATCTCATTTTTTTATTTTTATTTTTGCAAAAAAAAATTGCAATTATCGTAAGCTCTTATTTTTAGTGTATACATTTGTTAATTCATAATATTAAACACTCTATCTAGTCGTATAAATTTGTCAAAAATTAAAGTATTAATCATTAGCCAAGTGAAACGTATACGCCCTTGTATACAAATAAGAATGAACTCCACATCATATATAAATTATCATCATTATCCTTATTTTTTAATACGTTTTAAATAATTTGATTGTGTAAATATTTTTATATCAAACTTAATTTTTTTTTATTTTTTTTGCTCCACCCCTCCCCCCCTCCCTTGAAATATGCTCCCCAGGTCACTCTCACTCAATTTTGTCATTGCTCATTGGGTCCTTAATATGGGAACACAAATAGCCGCATGTAGTTGGCCTTTTAAGAGTTTGGACAATTATTTGAGGATAATGTTAAAATATATATATATTTTGAATTACATTATCTTCAAAATATGGTGAAACGAGACAAGCTTAACATACACATGATAATTAAATATGAAATAATTATAATCATGATAAATTTGTGAATGTTTACCGGCAAAGGAATGAAAAGTTTCACATTTAAGGATAAATATATTTAGCAAGAACTAAAATTAGAACTTATTACTAACTAATGGACCAAATATATCATTACCCTTTATATATGTTTATATTTTGTTTTTATTTATTATATTAATAAATTATTATTATTTGAGAGCGTGGATTGACGAGTATAATAGGCGCGTGAAAATGGGAGGAAATATTTAAATTGTAGTTGTCAATTCGCGGGAAGATAAGTGACGGAAGCAAACTCTGTCGTTAATTACACCTACTCATACGTGGAAAAAATATTTTTAAATAATAAAATTTGGATAATTAAATAAATAAATAAATATTTGGACTTGAAATTAATATATGTTATTCCAATTAAGGACTCTACATTTGAGTAATTAAATATTGAGAGGTCATTTGATTGGTGAATAAGTTATACCGTGATTATATTATAAGATACTATAATATGAAATACGTGTTTGATTCTATGTGGCTTAATTGGTTGAATTTATAGGCTTCTAGATTATGAAGATATTATTCTTGTCTTTCAAGTGAATCTTTTTTATTTGTAAGAATGCAAGGAATTAAGTTAATCTGTATAAAAGTGAGGAATAAAATTACACTAGATAAGCATGGATAATTTTAATTATTTTTATTTAACCTTGATTTCGTTTTTAAAAAGATAATAATATAAGCTTTGGAGGAGTCAAAATATACGATTTTATTGTTTTACCACGATATTGTTACATTAATTTGGAGTATGCATAAAAATAATATCATAATTATGATATAAATAATTTTGAATTTGTTTATATTGAATCAAAATATTTATTAAATGTGGGATAAAATAATCGCATATTTTATTATCCCTTATTCGTATAATTAATAACCAAATGACGAATAAATGAATAATTGCATCAATCATTATTTTAAAAAATTAGTTTCTTTTTAGTGGGGTTATGACTTTGGAGAAGGAAAACTTGTTTACGCGACGGAATATTAAGAAAATTAATTAATGAAAAAGCTATCATATATTGACTTACTTTAGGACATTGAAGTCTTCGTCTAATAATTATGGTATAGTAAAATTAAATACATGAAAATGATTGAGAAATTTCAAATGACGTAATATTAAAGTTTTAGAGTTGTTTAATGGGTGACTCTAATTAATAATTAATAAACAAGGAAAAAGAAATGTAATTTCTCCCTCCTTTTCAATGATTTTACTTCCCTTTTTGTTCGTTTAAAAATGTCATTTTTAATATCAAGAATATAAGATTTAAGTGTATTTTTTAAAATTTATAGTATACATTCAATTTGTATAGTAAGTAAGATTACAAGTGTAAAAATTCTTTTTATATTTTTTTAAACATACTGCTCAATTAGATAAGACACATAAAATAAATCGAAGAGAGTAATATATTCGAAAAAGAATAATGAGAACCTTACTTTGATTTATCGAGGTCTTCATCAACTTGTTTACAGGATGTTTCGAATTTTATATTAAAAATAAAGGAAAAGAAAATTAACCACACGAAGAAATGACATGTATTTTATGATATTGAGATCAAAGTTAATTATTAATATATGAAATTATAAAAAACTTTCAAATTATTACTACAAACGTGATGTCGAGGTCTTCATGCACTTACAAAGTATTTTTGTTTTTCAGTGCACATCGTAAACAATTATTTTAATTAAAATAAAACATGTTTTATGCAGTGTAATTTCCGATGCTCTAGAATGTCATAGTGCACTCACAAAGTAAAGTACATAAAAATGATTATTTTTTTACATATTAAAACTTTCAGATTAGTAATTAATTACTGAGTCAAAGCAATTATTTCATTATGTGATTATATTTTAAATAGTAATTAATGGTGAAGTGCAAACCTCCATTAATTTAGGCATTTAGCTAGGTTAGGTTAGATATGTATGTCGTATTTAATTTGTACTATTACATGGAAGACTTCACAAATATATAATACAATGTTTTCTATGATATTAAGTCAATGTTTATTAGGTTTTTTTCCAAAGAATATGTGATTATTATTTTTGTACTATTTTAGGGCTGGGAAAAAAATTAATCATCCATTTTGGATTCTTAAAATAAAATATTCAACTAGTGCATGCCTAATAGTTTAAAAATTAGATGCGAAAATTATAATATAAAAATAATTATAATTTATATTGCATATGTATTAATAATAAAGAAATTAATTATTAAGTGATAATTAATAATGAAGAAATCAATTGTTATGTGATGATTAATGATGAATAAACTCTTGTCATATAAGAGTAAGCTACTCCAGAACATTTTTGTCTCTTAAATAATTTATTTATCTTCACATTACTAAAAAACACGTATTCTTATATTACATTTTTTTAAAAAATAAAATTATGTATAAATTTTATCATAACTACTACATATTTATAAAATTATTTGATACCACTGTCTAAATAACTATGCATTAAACAATGCAACGACAATTTTTTCTTATATGACTAGTTAATTATTATATTATTTTATTCAAAATCTAATGAGTACTAAAATTAGTTATACCACATAATCAAATCAAACAATCCTTGGTGGATCGTAAAAAAAAAAAGTTGAAAGAAGTTATAACTACATTAATGTTTTCAAAAGGCAATAAAAAGAAGCCACGTAGCTGACAAATAAATGGACAAGTTGGTGTATATATAAAAAAAGCTTTTCATATATATCCCATGCAACTTTTTAGTAAAACAATTTTTCTACTATTTCCTTACTTTGCTAAATGACCTTTTGACTACAAATTAATAAAGACATAATACATAATGCGTACTTTAACTTGGTCTCAATTGATATTTATGCCCTTCAGTTTTAAATGTGCACAAATACACACTTAACTATTCAAAAGTTAAACAAATAGACACATGTGTCCTATGTAGCATATAGAATACATGTAGGATGTCATGCAAGTTGCAGAACTGCCACATAGGATGCCACATAGGACGTGTGTGTTTACTTGTTCAACTTTTGAATAGTTTAAGTGTCTACTGATGCACACCCAAAGTTGGAGAGCATAAATGTCAATTAAGGCCAAGTTAAAAAGCACATTTATGTATTATGTCAATACTAAAGGAGTAATAGCTAAAAACAACAGCAACAACATATATCGGTATATATAATCTTACTAGCGAAATTTGAGAGATAGAATATACGCAAATTTTATTCTTCTTTTATGAGATTATCATCAAAGTTTAAATTCAATACGTTGATAATTTTTAAAAGTTATAATCAGGTCAATTAAGAAATAACATATAATTTTATTTAATAAAACATTGATTTCATAATTTAAAATAGATGGTAAACAAAATGATTATCACACGATTATCATCATTAGTGTATATAACTTAAATTCATATTATGCGGTTATTATTTATTATTTCCATCCACTAATGAGAATGAAAAGACATGGCTTTGGCAAAGATGATAGTGTTTGAAACAATAAACTATACATTATATCCACTTAGCTCCTATGCTTTTTTACTAGTAGGATCTTTTTTCTTTTAAAATTTTGTCTTTTCTAGTAACTGATAAACTTTTTTTTAAGATTAGATAGATATGATAGCTTTTTAAAGTTTTAATAAACGTATATCTTTTGTAGTTCGATGAATGTCCTTTTATTCTTCCAAAATGTCAACCTTCCCAAGCCTAATTATGCCCCTTCAAATTCTATAGAGATGGATATATACCTAATTAAGCTTTATTAATTTTGTTAATCTTTGGTGTCATGCAGAGGCAGAGTCACCTTAAAATTTTACTAAATATATATAATATTAATAAAATGTAGAAATAAAAAGTAGTATATATGTATATATACATGGTATAAATTATCGTCTTGAGAGTTATATATTAGAGAAAAAATCACTATTCAGAAAATATGAGTCAAAACAATAACGTAATATTAGACATACTTCTTTTAATGTAGACACCGTTTATTAAGAATTTCGTATATATACGTCATTAATATCATGTTCGTATTTTATATAATAGGAGCTTGCAGTCTGTATATCTTTAAGAATTGATATTTTTAGTGGAGAAGTCAAAATTTAAATATTGTACCTAAACTATTAGAAGTATAACTTCAAAAATGTATATTCATTCATACTATAAATATCAAACACAAAAAAAAAAATTACATCGTAAATAGTTGGAATAATGTACACTGGTGTTTGAGTTCCATGCATTTTACTATTAATTATACGTAATCAAGCATTATGCTTTATATGATAATTTTTTATGACTAGTCAAGGGATATGTTATAGTATATTTTTAATTCCATAAAGTTGTATTATTTTTATTTTTTTCCTACTACATTATTGTACACTTTGACCCTATCTCACTTGGTCACCTCAAAGCTTTTGGGCCTTGGGATTTTGTTTTGGGTCATTTGCACTTTTGTTCCCATTTGGTAGTGGTTTTTAATTTTTGGCTCTCAAATTAAATTTAAAAAAATGTAGAGTATAAATTTATAATTTCGCATCATAATATTCTATAAATTATGCCCCAAAAAGAATTTATGCATGCATGCTAATATTTTTCAAGGGAGTTCATTGATCATATAATCAGAAAAATTGATCTAGTTGAGAAATCGATGTCTTACTCCCCACTAAGCATAATTCGATTGCTAAGGGTTATCACATTTGAAGAGAAACTCCTATAATTAAATGTTTTGACCCCTAAACTTGAATCCAAAAAGTGTTCGCTTCATCAAAATTTGTCCTTAGATGATCCTTAGATTTCTTCTCTCAATTCGATGTGAGATTTGCCTAAGACAAATTTTACAATGAACTTGTTTGGGTGTCATGCATTGCAAAAATAAATTTAAAAAATCAGTGAAATCACGTAACTTGAAATTGAACTGTCACTGTTAGTGGGTTGTTATTCAACTATTCTTAAGGTTTCACACCCTTGTTGATGTTTGTTCTACCACCATACTAATTAGAGTGGGGTTCACACTGATACCGCCTGTCATATTTTTAAACTTAATTATCAAGGTATTATCCGTTTTGACCCGATAACTTTAGGTTGCCTCATCTCACAATTTTGTCATCTTAGATAACATAAAAGGAATTGGACATGAAATAATGGAAATAATTGTTACCCACATTTCTTTTCCTTCTTTTACCTTTTTTTAATTATTATTTTATATTATCAAATAATGGAAATAATTGTTACCCACATTTTTTTTGTTTTTTCATGCTCCAATGCCCAAGCCTCCAACTTTATCTCTTTCCAGCCGACCAAGGCATAGTATTAATCAACGGTTAAAATATGTGGACAAAAATATGTGTCCACGATTATGTGGGAGAGGATGAATATATTTAAGCTTTCTATTGGTCAAATATAACACTTTTAATTATTAATATAAGGTATTGGATACTTTATTAATAACGTGAGACATTTTAGAAAAATATACGAATTTGATCTAAAATAGATATAATAGTGGTCTGATGACAATGATCATTTAAATTCTGATAATGAAGAATTTCTAAATAGAAAAAGTTCGACTTATCCCATAATAGACTTATAAGCGTAAATTTAAATTAGTCGGACAGACAATTTGATATCGAATTGTTAAACCAAAGAAACTTCCCTGGGGAAATGTCCATTAATTTCTTTTCCATATGTGAGGAAAGTAATGATAATGACTTAGGAAATGATGTAAAGTTTAATATATATTGACTTTGCAAACAATCTTTTTGCATAATTGAGGCAACTGCCTCTCATCTAGGAAGTCAACCAAGAAACTGTGGCATATATACTTCTGAAATAGTAGTAACTAATCAATTATAAAAATGTGATTTATTATAATAATTTTTAAAAATATAAATTTTATTTTAAAAGTATAAATCAATATGTGCTTACAGTTCTAAATTTAATTACGTAAACCTCCTTATATTGAAGGTCGGTTAGTAGCACTTTTTAGTTCCTCAATTTATTGATAAAATTCAAATATTAGTCCATAGATAACTAACTAAGCACACTAAACTTTTAATTAATTGAATTGTGTACTTTTAATTCTTTTTCCTGATTACTATAATTACTATTGTTTCACCATGTAATTACTCATATATTATATTAAATTTATAAAATTACTTTAGATTTGATGGTAATATAACTTTACTAGAACTAAAAATAAAATTTATCAATTAATTAACTTATAGACTAAAAGTGTTATCACCTTTATTATATAGCTCAACTTGATTTTCAAGAATTGGTCCTTGCTTGGCACCAAAGAGCAACTCTCTTGCTTCTATTTATTTTTTTTATAATATATAGGAATTACTCTAATAAAAAAAGTTAGAAGAGAAAAGAATAATATTGTGATTTAACTTGTAGTTGGTATACATTGAGACAATGCACCACATTGAAACTATTTAGTCCAACAGGATGACCTTTTGTAATATTATGCCATCCAAAAATTTGTTACAAGTCACTTTCCATTTATGTTCCAATAGTCACACTGATAAAAAATTATCAAATCAATATGTGTATTTTATATGTATGTTCATTGTATCACTTAATTATGTATGGTAGGTACTGGGGAAAAAACTTTAATTATGTATGGTCAAATAATAAATATTTTCATTTTTATTTTAATTATATGCTAAAGTTAAATTTATAATTTAGTGACGAGAGGGAGTTGCTCGGATGGTAAGCACCCTCACTTCCAATTCGAAGGTTGCGAGTTCGAGTCACCAAGAGAGCAAAAAGGGTGGGAGTTCCTAAGGAGGGTAAAAAAATAAATATAATTTAGTATAAATATCGAGCGAAAATAAATTTTTCAAATCATAGTTCTTTCATATTTTGTCATTTAGCAAAGAAGAGAAGTGGAAAATATTGCTTTCTTTTTTCCTGATGTGTTTTTTTTTACTAGAGGTTGGTCCACATCTACTTTACATTACCTATAAAATTTCTTAGATAAAGTGATAATGAACATTACTTGTAAGTGGGATTTTATTGAGGATCACTTTTCCATATTACACCCCCACCCCCCACCCCCACCAACTCAATCACATCTTTTAATAAATAGAATGATATATATCTAAAGATAAGATGCCTAAAGAATAGAAACTTCTAAAGAACTAACATTTCTTTTTCTAGATAAAACTATAATGATGTACCAAATAAAAAGCATATTGTTTCACTTATCCCCACTCACTATTTATGTTATTGTTGTATGTAATTAACTTAATATTCTTCGAGGGGTCATTAAAGGAACATTCACCTTTCATTTCATCCATAAGAATCCACATTTTTTAAAGGTGAAATATCACTATCAACTCCTAATATCAAGCTAGTTTCACCAGTTGCTCTCTTTGAATGTGTCCTAGAAAACCAATAAAGAAAATGGAGAAAAAGAACAAGTTAGGGTTGTTCTTGAATTTTTGGCCCGTTTAATAATTTTCTTTAAAAATAATCTGTATTTTCTGTCGGACATAAGTTTTGACTTTTGATGATTGTAAATTTGAAATGTGCACATAAATTAGTTTTGGTTATGAGACAAGAGTTAATGATATTTCAAGAAGTTATGAAAGATGGTATATTGTGTTGACTATTAGACATGCGTTTCAATTGCATTATTGACTTGTGAACAATTGAGCAACACATGCAATTTTTGCTTACGAGGCATGCAAACTTGTGACCAACAAAATATGTTCATAGTAGTGAAATGCTCTAAATTTCTGTCAAAAATCTAATTTATACCCACGACTTATGTTTGACGAGCATCAAAATTCATTTCTTAAAATTTTATTACGCGGAGCCAAAAGCTCAACAACACCTTAAGAAGGTCATTTTCGCAAATCAGGCATCAATTCAACGTCAATTAAATATATTTCATGTTTTAAGATTGTGCATAATTTTAAATTTTACAAAGCTCATAAACTTAAAAGTAATATGTCCCACTTAGCCACAAGATAAGATTAAGGATAACAATTTAATTTGATCACGGTCCAAAAATATGTGTAAAGATACAACAACAACATGGTAGGTACTTACATATGTAAATTTATTCAATGGATAAATGATTTTCCTTAGTGATTTCCTTTTCATATTCTCTATTTGATTGGTAAATTATATGGAAAAATACGTCATACTTTCCCCAACTTTATGTGTTTTCCTTTTTTCATTTTCCTCTCAAGTGCACTTCTTGATTAAGTGGATTTGTCACTAAGAAGGGCTAATGTGTCATCACAATATGTAAAGAGTCAATTCATAAAAATAAAAATAAAAAACTCTATGATGAATTTCAGGTGAATTCGGTATATGTCCTTTTACATTCATATTCCCACTAAATAATTACACAATATATTCTCAACTAATTTCGCTTAATTGATACTAAATCAGTATCATATATTGTATTGGTATCATCGAGGTTGATAATTTCACTTAACTGATACTAAATAAGTATCATATATTGTATTGGTATCATTAAGGTTGATAATTTCGCTTAATTGATACTAAATCAGTATATATATACTGTATTGATATCATTAAGTTTTCTTGTTCAGAAATTACTCATTAGTAAATGATACTATAATAGTATATTATACTCTTATAGTATCGTTAGTCAATTTTTTAAGAAGAAAAAATTAAACAAATTTTTTCATGAGTCATTCTGAACTGCATATCAGCTCAGTTTTAAAATGGATTGAATTGAGCATATCAAAATAGATCGAATTAATAAAATAAAGGAAAAATTACAGAAATCCCACATTTTAGTTTACTTATTACCATTATCCCCTATAAGTTTTACAAATCTCCAAAATTCCTCATTTTCGCGCATTAGATTAATGTATCTCGCTCATCAGATTAGTGTATCCTGTATAAAATGTAATGTATCTTACTTAACGATTAATGTATCTCGCGCATCAGATTATTGTATCAGCACTTATATTATTGTATCTGTTTGAGGGATTTATGTAATTATAAACTTTTAAGGGATAAATTATAATTTTGCCTTAAAAGTATGTGATTTCTGTAATTTGCCCAATAATAAATGGGTCAATAACCCATTCAAACTTAAATGGATTAAGTAAATCGTAAATTTATGGACTGATTTTGTCACCTTTACATGTATGTATAGGTGTGTGTATGTAATGTTGTGTGGTGATATGGCTATGTTGGTTATTATTTGGTTGGGTTTGGATTAGGGATTGATTGGGCCATATGTTTTAGAGGGATGGGCTGAATAAGAATAAAATGGGCCTTTGCAAGGCCCAAATAGTCAGCCTTCTCCTTTATCTTTCAATTTTCTTTAACTTCTAAATTTGATTTTTAAAAATGTTATTTTTAATTGATGTATTTTTCTTTTCCATTTTCTCTCAAGTGTATTACTTGATCAAAATATGTAAGATTCAATTCACACGCTGAAAAAATGCAAATCCATTTTTTTTACTAAAAAATGAATTTAAAATGTATAAATAAACGAAATCAAAATCTTAAACTTACAAGCATCAATGGTTTAATGGTATAAACATAGTATACCAAGGTAAAGATAGAAGTTCAATTTTCGAACAATGCATTTTATAATCTTGTAATTTAAAATATCAATCTTCGATTTTCGATCGTCCTAGTCATTGAGACATTTATAAGGGAGAAAGCTACGTGGGATAATATTTCATCAATCATCAACAAATAAGTGTATTTGACTATTTGTAGCACTTTTATTTTGGGCACCATTGTAATGTGTTTGAATTAATATAAGTTACAATGGAGTAGACAATTTTCAAACATTAAGCAGTATAGCATGTTCATCAACAAAGAGTATTAAATGAAAAAAATAAATGTCAAGAAAATCGCACTCCAATTGAAGTTGCATATACCTATATTAACACATTGGCTTAATATTCAAATTTAAAAAATATTTAAATTTTAATTTATCTTAACTTGAATAAAAACAAATAAAGCTATGACCTTTTAGTCCATCCTTGAATTGAGCTCTTGGAGTAGCAATGTAACAAAACCCTTTCTAGAAAATTGATTGCTTTATTTCAATGAAAAGTAAATTAATAGTCCTTTTGTCAAACAAATCCACTAAAATCTCCACACTTGATGATATTTAGGAGGCGTTTGATCATAAAAAAGAAATCACTTTTTCTGAAGTTTTAGATATATTTGTCTGTAAATTCTAAATTATTCATTAAAAGATAAAAATAATTTCAAAATTATTCATAAAAAGATAAAAATAACTTCAATTTGTATTAATAGCAAAACATAATTTTAATTTTTAAATATCATTTTTTACTTTCAAAGCAAAAATTACTTCTTCTTTTTTCAAATTTCACAAACGAAACATGGTCAAACATCAACTTACTCTTACCCCAAAAATCTTTCTTTTCTCCATAACCCTTTTTCTTTATTTTATCTAGGCGGAATGACCTAGGAGACCCCTGTACTTGGCCCCGTTTGTCTGTTGGACCCTCCTACTCACCATTTTACCAACTAAACCCTTGAACCCATTGAAACATGACATTTTAAACCCTTATATGGATGACTCATTGGTGCGTGTAATACAACTAAATACACATTAATTTCCACGTCATTAAAAATGCCACATAGAAAATTATATGTTAAAAGTCTAAAAATCCCTATTCCACTTCAGCTTTTTGTTGAAACAAGAAAGGATCTTGTTGGTACATTTTTTTTAATTTAACTTTTCTCTTTCCTTTGCATCTGTGAATGAATATGAAGAATCCGGTTAGTGGTTAATTTAAGAATCCTCTATTTTCATGTGTATTTTTTATGGTAAAACTACGTTGAAAGAGCTTGTTACTAGATAGTTAGAGTGAAACTTTCATTTGATTAAAGATTCATAGTTTGATTGCAACTCAATTTGCTTTTTAAATATTTTTTCATGATTTTTATTAATTCTATATTCTAAATTCATTGTTTTTAGATTTGGATCTTTATGTTAGTGCAATAGTTAGTTTTAAGGGAGTGTAAGAATCTTTACTTTTTGTTTAGTGTAATGGGTATTAATGAAATCACTCAATCGCCTTCAATTCTTGTGTATGTTAGATTTTAGAATTTAACAATTTTGTAGTAATTATTGTGTGATCTCTAATTTTGGAGAGTTTTTCTTTTTTTGAGTATTTGATGAAATTGAAAAAAAATCAATTCTTTTTTGGATGTTTATAGTGAGATCGGAGATTTTTATTTTTATTTTTATTTTTTAGGGTGTTTAATGAAATTAGAAAAAGCTTAAATCCTTTTTTGTGTGTTTAATGAAAATGGAGAATGATAAATTTTTGTTCAGCTGTTTGATGAAATTGCAAAAAAAATAATCATTTTTCTTTTCTTTTCTTGGTGTTTGATGAAATTGAAGAGAGATTTATATATGTACTGAAATTTATGGGCTTGATCAGAAGATTAAGTAGAAGAAGAAGGTATTGTGGAGGGAGAATATTGGAGTCAAGTACAAGGATCTACACCACAAAGTAATTCACGTTTTGGTGCTCCCTTCATTTCAATATATATGATATATTAGTTTTTTTTTTTTATTTCAAAATATTGATGCATTTAAATAATTAAAAAAACCTTAACGATATTCTTCCACTTTTATATTTTTTCAATAAATAAGAAAAAACTTACATAACTAAAAAATTATTAAAAATTATCACTTATTTTAAAACGAACGACAAGGTATTATAAACTACAACCGCAAACTAAATTGATGCCCCGTGACCTTGAGCTGTTGAAATATGGGGACCATTTCATTTGTAGAATGCAACAAAACTCACTTTTTCTCTTTATTTCCATGTAAAGTAAATAAATAAATTTATTTGAAGTCGGATAAGAACTAAGTTATTTATGTATTATTTTATATAAGAAAATTATGACGTTTAGTAGGTAGATAGAATATAATTTATTCATGTATAAAACTAATTCATGTATAAGTTATGAGTGAATCTATATATTATTTTATATATAATAGAAGGTGGAATAAATAATATGTGTATAATTAATATTTACTTAAAATAATACATAAATTCACTCATAACTAATGCATACATTACTAATATCTTGATAACTCTAATCAACAATCAAACGATCTATCCATGTAATTTCACTTTGTAAAAACTTTGAAGTAAAATAGATAAAAGAAATTATTTTTTCCCAAACATATCTTTTGATATTTTTCCTATAAAAAGGTCATTGACTCTTTTCTCTAACTCATGTTTTCTTTCTTCACTCCTTTATATTATTTTCTTGTTTCTGATCTTCAAGCTTTCAATATTCTACAAAGGTAAATCTTCGTATTTCAATTATGTTTTTGGTTCAACTAATTTGATTTAAATTCCCAAACTCAGATGATCAAGTGATCTGAAAGCATCTTTTAGTTTTGAACATATTTCTCCATTTCCATTAGTTATTGATCTATTATCAATAAGTTAACTAAGTGGATTTGGTTAGTCAACTAGATGATATTTTTAAGGCTATAAATAGTTTCGGGACATAATTTGTGTCAAGTTCATAAATGTTTGGAATACTTCTCTCAAAAGAAAAAAAAATCACTTTATTTGAAATTTCTGTGTTTGACCATACTTTCTGCTAAAAATATTTAGAATTTGCATTTTACTTGGCGGAGTTAATAACATTATCTTATACTTGGGTGTTTCAGAGTTTGGTATGGAAGTGGATAAGGCCAATGCTGTGGAGCCAATAAAGTCTACATTTGCTGAGAAAATCGAAATTCTAACCAATAGTCATACCAAGCTACAATAATAATAAAACTTAAAACATAGACACTATTAACACATGTTACAAACATTCATAGCTCCTAATAAAATGTTTGATAACATTCTTCACCTAATGATTTCTTTGAGCGATAAGAGACATTTAATGTTGGAATTTTACACCAATTAACAAAGATACCTCTTCGCATTGGTATATTTGACATCTGAATAAAGTTCTGAAGCCTCGACCCCTAATTATGGATCGCTCACAAAATTTGTTTGAACAAGAGCACCTTTTTGTTCAAATAAATTTTGTGATCGATCCACCATTATAGGTTGAGGCTTCAGAACTTTATTCATATGTCAAATACACAAATGTGGAGGAGTACCTTCGTTAATTCGTGTGAAATTCCAACATTATAACTTATAAGATGTCTCTTATCGCTCAAATAAATTGAAGAATGTTATCGAACATTTTGTAATTAGGAACTATGAGTGTTTGTAACATGTGTTAATGGTAATTATGTTCTAAGTTTTGTTATTGTTGTAGCTTGTTATGACTATAATGAAGATAATTCCTTCCATCAATTTATAAATACAAGAAGTTTTGCCCAAGTGAATTCATGCGCAAATTCCTGGTCAAATTTAAACGATTTGACTCTCAAAAAACGAAATGTGTCACATAAATTGCGACAGAGAAAGTAGTTATGTAGTCATGTATATATGTTATGGTAAGAAATGATTCATCTATTTATTATAAATTTGCAAGGTAGTGATTCCCTCATTTTTATACGTGAATGAGTGTAATTCCTCTGTTTACTATGAAAATGTGATTTTCTTATTTTTGAATGTGCAAAGGTGTGATGCCTTTAATTATTACTCCATTTGTCTCAATTTATGTGACACAAGTCTTGAGTTTCATACAGAAAGTATGTATATATACCTCGCCCTTAGTATATATTGATATGCATCAATGAACATATTCTTATGGATAATCCTGTAACGATCAGGTTCCTTCGTTATAGAAAAGCCAACGGGGAAAAATTTTGGGCCGAAAAGCTTTTTCGGAGTAACTTGAGATTTCCCAACCTAGTCCAGATTTGGACGAAATCGGAGTCTGTGAGGTCTAGGGAAATCTGGTAGCTATTGGGTGATCTAATTATGAATTCGATCACATGAGTAGATAGATAAGTCGTTAAGGAACTCGTACAACTTTACGGAATTAAATTCGGGTGAGTAGAACTCCCGAAACTGATCTTGGTGTGAACGGGTAGTTTCTGAGTGTCGTTGGTCGAAGGTGTGTTGTGAAATGGGGTCTTGGATTTATTATTTTTGCTCACTGTTCCGTGCAAGCCATTATGGCGGGGATTTCTGCTGCTGTGGCGAGACAGACGCGACTTAAAGTCGAAAATAAACCCCAAAAATATTTTATTTTGCAATTTTCAAACTTGAGAGCTAAGGAACGAACCTAGGGTTTTTCTTAACAGTTTTCCACAATTCTTGAGGTTAAAGGTAAAATTTGCACTCCCCAAATCCATTTTTCGATCCGTAGAACGTAATCTAATGGGTAATTATCGATGGAGGAGGATTTTTTATCTGAAATTGATGGTGGAAACAAACCTAATCTAGGTATAGGGATCATGGGTTTGACCTAGGATTGATATTATTGATATAATCCGGGTAATTAGGTGTTGTTTATTGATCATAGCATTATATTGATTGTTTGTAGACCAAGAACAAGCGAAAATAATCCGGAAAGGGAAGGATCAAGTTTCTCAGGGGATTTCAAGCTTGTTTTGAGGTAGGTGATGGTTGTGATTCTATGATTGTGTGATGTTTGTTTGTTCTTGCTTCATTATGATACATGTATGTATTCGAATGTTGCATTATTGATCACATTAATTGTAAATGAGGATAGATGAATGATGAATGTCATGAATCATGACTTGATTGTATGATTATGATAATGTACTTTGTGATTGTGATTGTGGTTTGTTGAATGGATATGGTGTTGCGTTCCAACACACTAACTTGGATCGGTTGCCACGTTCCGGCATAGTTATGGGATCGATTGCCACGTTCCGACATAATCATTGGATCGGGTACCACGTTCCGGTATGCTAACAGTTTGGGTTTGGGTTCCATGAGAGGACCAATGACTTGATATAACCGTGATAATTGAGAATTGTGAAATTGTTCGTTGTTCGTAAATACATGATGATATTGTATATGTTCGGTGTATGCATGTTTTGTATTGTGGTATTGACTTATGTATGTTGCACTTAGTGGGATAGCCGCGTGATCCTACCAGTACATTGTGGTTGTGTACTGATACTGCACTTGATCTTTCTTTGTAAGTATAGGGCATCTTCAGGCGGCTATTGACAGACCTCGCTTAGAAGATCAAACGATCGTCGTTCGAATTCAAGGGTGAGCCAGTTCTTCCAGGCTGCCATGAGTTCTCTTCTGTCTATGTCCACATTTCGGGCTTAGATTTTCTAGTTAGTTGTTAGTACATTAGTTTGAGGTTGTAACCCTTCTTGTTAGACTTATGGATCTTGTTAGATGTTTTGGTACATTGACTTTTTCTAGGTAGTTTTTCCGCATTTGTTTAGTTGTTAGACTTTTGTTTGGAGTTTATGGGAACTCCCCACTTTTCTTTCCTTAACATTTAACATGCTTCCGTAACTTAAATGTCTTAGTACTTTGATTAAAATTGGTTAGCTAATTAGTATTAATGATTCTCCCATCGGAGGGTTAGTGTGGGTGTGAATCACGATGGTCTGGGTCGTGACAAATCCGTCTAGGGTCGGGCCCTATATAAGAAGGATATCAAAATTGCAATGTAGATTACGCGACATTCAGAACCAATCTAGAGGTCAAGGTTGAGATTTTTAAGGTTGTGTCTAGCCTTGATTCAAAAGGAGATATTGCACAATATCTTAGATATGCATCTACTCCTCGGTCATTTCCTACCAAACGAGATTGTGTTCGTAGGGTTAGAATTTAAGACCTCTAATTATGGACGAAAAAGTAAAAATATAAGATTTTGATATTCGTATAATTATACTCACTCTAATAGTATATAGAACGATAGATTTCCAATTGTGGGTAGTTCATGCTTTGAGAAAACAATTGAAAGGCAAATTCAAACATTTTGATGGCCTAACTTTCATCATTTAATCTCAGAAGAACGAAAACTATACTTTTAAAACGTGAAAACATCCATCTTACATAAGGTTAAGCTATACCCAATAAGATAATTGCATTTTAGGGTAAACGCAAAACTTTGTGACGTCTTATTAAAGATTTATGAGCAAAAGTTATGATTTTATTTTCACTTAGACAAATTTTAAAGATTCTAAAAGAAAGGTACTAAATTTATATAAAGAAACAAAAAAAACTACACATGTTTTAACAAAAATATTTTAGAACTCAGACCCATTTCTTTTGACTTCTCAAGTTGGAAGGCATTGATTAAGAAGAATTGGAGCTGCTAGAAATATTCTCACAGAACCTCTTCCTCGTGGCTCTTTGCGATTGCGAGCTTGAGAGCTCTTCTTCGACAATGGAGTTCTCTTTAGAAACTTCATGTGTACTTCTGTATTTTTTCCAGATTGTTACTTTCCTTTTCCTTTCTGGGCTTTGGCTAGTTGGGCCACTAATTGTACATATTCCTTTGTTTTAATAAAATAGCCCTGGGGTCTATGATTAAAAAAATATATATATATTTTAGAACTTTATATTAAACTACTCAAATCTTCATACTAATAAATAAATAAAAATATAACATCCAAAGTAATATAATGCAATGTTTGGCTCACATCTTATCCACTGAATTAATTCTTTATTATTATAAATAACATTATATAAAATTAAAGATTTTACTTAGTATGAAGGAAAGAAAAGTTATCCCTAATTTTTTTGTGCGTATTTACTTGAATTTTAATTAGGGATGTTAATGGTTTTTATATTAAAACAAAAAGATAATTATTTAAACGATTTTAAATTTCTAAAATTTTTGAAAAATAAAAATCAATGCCACATCTAAACCATACCACCAAGAAAATAAAATAAAATAGAAAAATACAAGTAAGTAAAAACACTTGCAATTATCATCTAAATATTGCCTACAATTATCATTTAATCATGGTAAAAAAGCTGCACCCACTACAAAAAAATGTCGATTTGTGGGGGTTAAAATTACAAATAGTGGGGGTTTTAAACTGTAACACCCCGTATCCGAAACAGACCAAAAATGCAAATTTTGAGAAGTTGAAGGTGCAACCCACGGTTGCCATCCACGGACCGTAGGTCAGACCACGGCCCGTGCTGGTGGTCCGTGGTTCACCACTGCAACCCCTCCCCAAACCAGCTCAAAAAAAATTGTTAAGTCCCGACTCACGGACAGACCCACGGTCCGTAGATCAGACCACGGTCCGTAACAGGCCGTGGATCGAGATCTCCTTTACCCAACCTCTGACATGAACTACGGTCGACCAACATGGACCGTCATTCGACCCACGGTCCGTAGGTCTGATCGTAGATGAGGGTCAACAG
>NW_006239010.1:280584-282774 GCF_000226075.1 Solanum tuberosum | reverse complement strand
TCATTTATCTCAGTTATAGTATATGGGTATTCCCCATCTTTTCATTCTATTTATGATTATAGCTTCCGCACAGTTTATATTATTCAGATTATATTTAGTATGCTCATGATCATGCCAGCAGGGTTAGCTTGGGATCACTTGTGGTCCTAGGTCCCATGTCCGCGTCTCGGGGGTAGCTCGGGGCGTGACATAAACCCCCACAATTTACTGTTACAGGGGTTGCTGAAAACCCCGTGGTTAAGTCTGTCGCTATTGGTTTGTGCCAGTTTTTAAGCGACCCCCGCAATCAAGGGGGTTTTAACCTCCGTAATATTTTTTAGATAGATGATTTTATTTCATTTTGTGGGGGTTTATAACCTTAAATATTAAATTTTAGTACTTCATGTTGTGAGAGTTATAACATCTGCTATATTTTTTTAATTAAATTTTTGAGGAAATACATAAAATTCCCTTCAAACTTGTCTCCAAAACTCACTTTAGCACTATAACTTTACGGACATTTAAATACCCCTTAAAAAAACTTTCAAGTGAATTAAATACCATATTATATATATTATACTAGTTTCACGGTTGAGAGGTGATATACATGTGCGCCACATCAGCGCCACCTCAGTGACACATTGACAACACGTCATATGGTGAAATAATTTAGTTTTCATTTCTTTCTTTTTTTCATGTCATTTTTTGTATTTAGTTTTTATTTCTTCCATATTACTTTTTGTTCTCATTTTCCCTGTTCACTCATCTTCTTTATTGTTCCATCTTCTCCATTATAATTGTCACGCTCCGAGCCTACACCCTGGGCGGGATCGGCACCCGGAGACCTTTGTTGGCCCCAAGCGAACCCTTGGTCTGGCTTTCTTAAGTTAGCGGAAACCTAACTCAACAGAATAACTCAATGCAATGCAAGGTTATAAAACAACTTAACTGATAAAATCTGGCCAAAAAGGCAACTCGTGTCTCAAAATAGAATATTTACATATATACGTAGATGAGAGACTCAATACTAATTGACTGACTGTCTATAAAGCCTACTAAAATACTGAAATGGATGTTGGGACAGACCCCGCAACTTCCTAACAAAACAAAACTAAGAGCACAAAATAACAGAGTCCTACCGGAACAAGGAGGCTCACCACTGACTCTGGAGTGCTCAACTGGATCAACGGCGTACTAGATGCTGATCATGGGTACCTGCGTCTGCATCGTCATAAGATGCAAGCAAACTGGCATCAGTACATTGAATGTACGAGTATGCGAGCTGGAAGGCTAAACAACCACTTAAGCTTGAAAAAAATACAAAGGAACTCTTACCTTGGGAATGCTCGACTCATGAATAACCGAACTCAATATAAAGCAGTAAGACACATGCAATATATATAAAGCTTGTAAAACATTGTAAACAACTTAGTTCGTCAAGGATAAAACAATGACAAACTCAACTTTACTTATATAAAAGTAATATAACTTTAGTGGGAGATTCTTTAAACCGACAACCACCACTATGAGCTCTAGTGATGATACAACATTTTACCTCACGTTGCCCAAGGACCATCCCTATACCTTGCCGTGATATAGGACCTTACTTAACTTAGTGGATCCACTAGCTTAATCTTACGTGATCATCTAAAAAGAATGACCCGTTAATTCCCATGTTTGGCAACATGGTTCTTATGGAAAGTTGAGTATATATGAACTCGCGTCCCCAATTCGGTGCTCAATACTACTCCCAAAATACTTTAGCTCATAAGTGTTTTAAACACAACTTTCTTTAGTTTGAGATAATTGCTCAAAATCTAGCCCAAAGGCTCACTTGGAATCGATGTTCCTTTTTTTCTTGAAAACTAGCCCAAAGGCTCTTTTGGAAACATAGTTCCTTTCTTACTCAAATGTAAAATAACATTTAGAAACTTCTTTGGGAATACATAGTTCCCTAATAACTTTTGAGAAATGAACTCAACTCTATACTCTTGGCTTAACTTGAAACTTAATACTCTTTACTTGACTTGAACTTGAGCCTTAAAACGGAGTTAAAATGTTTAATAAAGACTCTTGAAAAACTTTAAAGACTTGCTTGGACTTACTTCTTAACTTCTAAGATTGACTCTAACCTCACTTGACTTTGATCCAAACTTTCCTCGAATTGGATTATGAATTCAAGGGTAATGATCTCATGTTTATGGATGAATT